>NC_139697.1:639074-739074 GCF_964188405.1 Protomyctophum parallelum
TATGCAATTGGCCACCAACCCCCATCTAAAAAGAATCTGCTCCAGGAAGGGACCCCCCAGGAGCAAAGATATTAGTTAAAAATGATCGCCATTACAAACAATACCGGTATTATAATATATCCAAAGATTTTCACACATTTTCACCATTTTTTTCAAAAGTGGCAGATCTACAAGCTCATAGGGTGGCACAAAGTGACGCACTATAAGCTTGCATATCTGCGTAATGCTTAATTGGGTCGTCCACTCACAGTTAACAGTCTCTGTATTGAGTTTGTGCTTGAAATGCATACTGTAATTCTGCAAACTGTTAATAAATATTTCAATCAATCAATCAATCAATCAATCAATCAAATGACTCCCCAAAATGTCTGTCCTGTTCTCCATTAGATGCTTCAAGAAAGAACATATTACCCCATCATAACAGAACAGTACTATATATATATATATATATACATACACAGACTATGCTACAGTTAGCTTCAGTAGCTGACCTACAGTATAGCATCAGCCAGTTGACTGGAGTCTACATCCCATACCCTGGAGAGACGCTCGAGTTGTGTGAGTGGCTACTTGGTTGTCATGGATACCATTGGCCACAAAAATTACAATGGACTAGTAGCAACTATAAACATTGTTTTTAGAACATACTAGCTTCACCTCCTGGACAATATTTTCTTCTTGAATGTAAAACATAGTGTCTGCGGAACCATGACAACCCTATTAACCCTCTAAGACCCAGCGTTGCTTTTTAGCAACAATTTTATTTTAATTAATTACTAAATTATTTTTTTCTGTTCTTTTTTCACCTAAACGTCATCAGTGATGTTCATTGCAATGCCATTGGTCGTGATATTTGCATATAAATACCCCCCACAGAGGCTGAAATTCAAATTAAAAATGTCTGGACTGTGTGCGATTTTGAATTTTTTTTAACCTAAGACTTTTGACCTTTACCCTAATAAAAGTAGGTACAATAATTGTAATATATGTTTTTTTGTGATCATTAGAATGTCTCTAGAACATGTTTTATTCATTATTGTGAAAGATATCCCCCAAATGTAAATTATTAATTTATTATATTATATAATTATTATAAATTCTTCATCAAACTTTATTTTTTTTAACATATTTTTTAGTCTTAGTCCTAGCAGCACAAAGAAGTAGTAAGGTTTAAATCAATTTTTTTGCAAGTAGAAATTAATGCGGGTCTTAATAGAGGGTTTAACATGGCCCAATCAAAGCGCAGCCCGTCCCTCTGCGCTATGGGAAAGTAGCACTGACATACCTTTGATGAGACGCAGGGCTCAGTCTGGCTGCAAACACACGGCTTCCTCCTCCTCGCTGGAGCAGCAGTCGACACGTCCACGCCGCCATTCCGTTTTTAATATATATCTATCTATGTGAAACACAAGTATAAAACTTAAATAACATAAAGATGTTGTATGAAGCACAGAGACGTTCTTCTGACGTCTCTAAACAAGACCCATGCCTTCCAAGTTGTCCTGAAAACAAAGTCAAGCACCCGACCCCCTTGAATCACGGCGCTTCCGGGTACGGAATGAAAATACGTCCGGGCGGCAAACGATGATGCTGAGACAAAGGTTCCGCTTTAATTATTAGATTTTTTTTTTTCTCTCCCACTACAATACCAAATAAGAATGCTTGTGACGCTCTTGTTGTCGAGTAATACATTGTATAATTTGTATTAAAAGTAAGATATATATATTTAGAGATAAAGATACATAGCCAGATAGACTATATTTCAATGTGTTAGTGTTAGTTGAGTAAAAGTAAAGTATAATTTGTCTTTGAGATGTAATGGAGTAGAAGTAAAAAGTTGGAAATAGGCCCACTCAAAATACAAAAAAAATAAGGAAAAATAAATAAAAAATCTACTTGAGTACTAACCTCGCGTCACCAGGCTTTCGCGCCTCAGAGGAAAACTTGAGTAGAGTAATTGAGTACATGTACTTAGTTACTTTACACCAGTTCAACTGGCCTTGAAGGTCTACAGTCTTGCAGTCTCAGTGGAATCTGTATTGATGCTTCATGTCTTATAGGCTATAGCCTATACTGTAAAGGACATTATGGCCTTGGATCTTGAACTATAACCCGGAGAGTCCTTTGACTTTTATGGCTGCTGTGCTTGTGTCATCTCGGTGATATGTCACTATATATATGAGTCAGTCATATCCATATATGGAGTGCCTTAACCCATTTTGCGCGGGAACCCATTTTGGTGTTAGCATCATGTTATGCTTTAGCTATTTAAAAATAGCAGATCTACAAGCTCATAGCGCGCCACCGAGTGGCGCGCTATGAGCTTGTAGGTCTGCTATTTTTTTGAAAAATCGAAGAACGACTGACATTTTTAGAATCTGATCTCAGGTCAGAATGGGTTCATCAGACCAGTGTGTGTCCTAGTGGAAACCTCGTATGAATCTGATCTCAGGTCAGAATGGGTTAATGTCAGTCATGGCCAAAAGGTATATATAGGCCCAGAGTTACGCAAACTCCGTTCACTTCATGGGGCTTCAGTCCAAGATGGCGGCTCTTCTACACAGACTTCTATTGAGCGTGGGGATAACCGGAAGTTTACGAAATCTATGGGCTCGCGCCGGCCCTACATGAACCACGTGACCGGGCTGTTTTCTACCCCCTCAATATCGCACCTCTTGGCTCTGGGGGTAGGCCTAAAGCTACAGTATGTCACAGACATCATAGACTCTACACGTCATAGAGCTCTTATGATGTCAGCTTTGGATGTTTCGGTTATAGCTCCATATATGGCGTTCCTGCAGGGAGTCTGGAGTCAGGATTCAGGATAGGCCTATACAGTATAATAATAATAATAATAATAATAAAACTTTATTTGTATAGCACCTTTCATGACATGAAATGCAGCTCAAAGTGCTTTACAGAACAATGGAGAATAAAAGAAAAGCAAGGCAACGACATTAAAAAACAAGCAGTAATGCAGTACAGTGAGGACATGAAAAATAAAAAATATAAGATCAATTAAAGGCAATGTTGTAGAAGTGGGTCTTGAGCTGAGCTTTAAAAATGTCTACAGAGGCTGCCTGTCGAAGGTACAGTGGGAGCTTGTTCCATGCCGACGGCCCGTAGAAGCAAAAAGCTGCTTCCCCGTATTTTTTAGTTGCCATTTTTTTGGGCAAAGCGAGCAGGCCGGCGGTGGAAGACCTTAGGGGGGGCGGTTTGGGACATATTTAGGCAGGCAGTCATGTAGGTAGGAAGGTGCGAGACCATTGAGAGCTTTATAGACAAGTAAAATAATTTTAAAATCAATCCTAAAAACAACCGGAAGCCAGTGCAGTGAAGCCAAAAACTGGAGTAATATGTTCTCTCATCTTAGTTCTATAGTTAAAACTCTGGCTGCTGCATTTTGGACATAATTATGTAAGTTATCTCCATATCGGAATGTGATACAGTTGAGTATAGACCGATTCACAGAGGGGTGCCCTGGGCGCGGCCATTACTGAGGTGTAATACATGGTGCAGGTGCTCTGTAGACCAGGTGTAGCTAATCAGTGCTGCTGCACTTAATGGTACACCTCAGTAATGGCCGCACCCAGGAAACCCTCTGTGAATCGGTCTATAGCCTACAGTATAGTCACCACTGTTATCTCCATAAATGAGGTGTATACGGTATATGTATACATTAGAGACCTGCGGATGATTTAGCCGCGAGTCCGTTTTTCCATTATAGAGGGTGCGCGCATGCATAAAGTGAATGGGAAAATGGCATTCAAGTGACTTGGCAAAGTGAGTTTAATGCAGGGGGGCAGTCAGCCAGATATTTCGTGAAGCCTCATTTGAAATCGGTAGTTCATATAATGGCCTGTTGTGGTGCTGGACTGGACCCAAAAAAACCCATAGCTCCATAGAGGCCCATGTATTTTGGCCCAACTTCACCTAGACTGTATTACCTTAATAAACATGGTCATGAATACTTTCTTCTTCCAGTCACTAGTTTAAAGTCTCATTTCTAATGTCATAATATTCTTTTTGGAAAATTATGGTCCCATTAATTAAAAAAATGACCATAAAGAAAAAAAACCATCGCGTATGTTCTGAGGGGCGTGGCTACCATTACAGTCTATGATCGGGATTCCCCTCCCACTCAAGTCAAAATAAAAACCAACGGAGAAGAAGGGGGGAAGTCCCGCCTCGTTGTCTGGGCAGCCAATGGCCAGCTGGTCCAAAACGGAGCCAGCCAATGGCCAGCTGGTACCAAACGGATCTAGAAAGATGGCGACTTACATCAGGAATTACCATATCATTACAGGCTTCATTTTACGTTCATGTTAGACCCGGTGAACGCTTTGTCCATATTTTTTACAGTCTATGGTTTAATGTCGTTTAATGCAATCAGATTCAGGGACATTTTCTGTTTGGATGTCACTCCAAGGCCAGAGAAGTAGTTAGTTTAAGATCCATGGCCATATGTCCTCTTTAACACATTTTGGGGCGGGAACCCCTTTTGGTGTTAGCATTATGTTCTATATAGCTATTGAAAAACAGCAGATCTACAAGCTCGTAGCTCCTACAATTTACAATTTACAATTTAGGCATTTAGCAGACGCTCTTAATCCAGAGCGACTTACATTTAAGCAAGAACAAAAGCATGGGAATACATCACATAAAAGCATTTATCATGAAACATGTGTAAGCTAAGAAAGTAACAGTGGAATATCTATATAATGAAACTATACATACACTATACATATAAACTATACATATTTACTACTATGCTATACATATGTACTATGGCGTGCTATGACTATATACAATACAATTATAGTGCTGTCTACATAACATGCTATAAGTCTGTGTCAAATGCTATCTAAGTCAACAGAAATGCTATCTAAGGGGTTAGGGTAAGTGCTATGGGCCATGATGGAGTCTGAAAAGGTGGGTTTTCAGACTACGGCGGAAGATTGGGAGTGAGGCTGCAGTTCTGACTGCAATGGGAAGTGCATTCCACAGTTTTGGAGCCAGAAGGGAGAAGAGTTTGGGACGTGTGGAGCGTTGTCCCGGCGTTTTTAAGCTCCTACGAGCTTGTAGATCTGCTATTTTTGAAAAATCGAAGAACGACTGACATAGAAACATAGCTTTTTCAGAAAACTGAGGCATGAATCATCAATACAGATTACATCAATACAGATTACATCAATACAGATTACATCAATACACATTCCACTGAGACTGCAAGACTGTAGACCTTCAGTAACTAAGTACATGTACTCAATTACTGTACTCAAGTTTTCCTCTGAGGCGTGAAAGCCTGGTGACATGAGGTTAGTACTCAAGTACATTTTTGAGTTGTTTTTTTTTGTTGTGTATTTTGAGTATTTCCATCTTTTCTCATCTCAAAGGCAAATGATACTTTTACTCCATGACACATTCAAATATATATATGTATCTTTATCTCTCTTAAAAAAAACTGGGGACTACTTAATATTTCACCAAAACCAGAGCAGAACTCCCACCACGGGACTCGGGCAATCAATTAATACAGCAACCACTATATTATAAATGATTTCATACAGCTTAAGTTAAAAAAAAATCTGAACTATCCCTTTATGATACATAATAGTCATGATCACAGTTTTATCAGGACATCAAAGACAGATTATGAAACTGTTGACGAACATCTTGTCTTTTTATTCATTGATTTAATGACATGAAACCGTTACATTGTATATGGGGTTTATAGCCGTGACTATAATTTGCGATCCCAGTCGGCCTTTCTATACAAATATTTACAAAATACTAAAAACAATCGTTGGCAAAAAATGTATACATGCAAGAAACTCTAATCTCAAGTACAGAAGCAATAACACTCCCAAATGATATCAACAGTTTTAACATATTAACATATTAGTGTTCGTACCTCTGGCCCAACTTCAACCATGCTTCAACCTTTTCATTCAATATTGTTCCAGGGACCCCCCCCCCCCCCCCCCCCCCCCCCCAGAAGCAAAGATTTGCGTTAAAAACGTTCGCTCTGATATATTTTTTTAAATACTCCAGTAAAGTAAAAAATACCTAAAAACTGCACTTAAACTACTACTACTACTACTATAATTGCATTGTATGTAGTCATAGCACGCCATAGTACATATGTATAGCATAGTAGCCTAGTATAGATGTATAGTTTATATGTATAGCTTCATTATATAGATATTCCACTGTTACGTTCTTAGCTTACGCATGTTTCATGATAAATGTTTTTATGTGATGTATTCCCATGCTTTTTTTGTTCTTGCTTAATGTAAATCGCTCTGGATTAAGAGCGTCTGCTAAATGCCTAAATTGTAAATTGTAAATTGTAAGTGCAGCACTTGAGTAAATGTACTTAGTTACTTTACAGTATACACCACTGCCGTTCTCTTACAAGGACAAGCTGTACCACAGATAATAAATAGCTATCAGGCCTATAGGAGAGACATCTTGGCTCTATGCCGGATCCCCAGGGAATGCTGATCTGCAGTACAGTGGCCTCGGGAAACCCAAATGTTTTATTTCAGTACAGTGACGTGTTTTGAATAGCCAGACAACAAAACAGTGCCTTAGTGTTCAAACAACTTGAATCTATTATGTGGCGGAAATAGCAGATCTATACAAATAAGCTCACAAGTTAGGTCGCATTGTGGCGTGTTATGTGAGTTTGTATCAAACTTGATACATGTCTGTATTAAATAGCATAGTATAGTATGTATATAGTTTATAGTTTCATTATATAGATATTCCACTGTTACGTTCTTAGCTTATACGCATATGTCTCATGATAACTATACTTTGTATGTATATGTGATGTATTGCCATGCTTTTTGTTCTTGCTTAATGTAAATCTCTCTGGATTAAGAGCGTCTGATGAATGCCTAAATGCTGAGTGCCAAGCAGTGTTGTTTTCGTCGACTAAAACTAAGACGAAAAATGTTCGTCGACTGCCTTTTTCCACTGAAGAAAACAAATGGAAAGTAAATGAAAACTAAGCTACGATGACTAAAACTAAGACTAAATATACTGACGATTTCGTCGACAAATAAAAACTAGACTAAAATGTTAGGAAGGGACTAGTGGACAAGAGATCCAGGATAAGTCATTTTACACTTGGTTACATGCTGAAAATAGCCGATCTCCGCGACGCGTTGTGAGCTTGTAGATCGGCTATTTTCCGCAAGTGTAAAAACACTCATTACGACGGCATCAAGACCCGCCAAAATACATTTTAGTCGACTAAATCAACTGTAGATTTAGTCGACTAAAATCTTATGACATTTAGTCGACTAAAACTATAGACTAACACTAAGACATTCCAGGTGACTAAAATGTGACTAAAACTAAATGAAGTTTCAGTCCAAAGACTAAATGACTAAGGGCACAGAGAAAATCACAAGATGAACAACACAGTGTACTGAAAATAAGGTTACATAATGATAATCAATCGTAATAACATAATATGATTCTTCTCTTTATCTGTTATATGACTGGCATATCTTATGGTGACATAGTGTGACCTGTACCGTCTATATGTCAGCGGTTCTCAAACATTTCCATGTAAAGCACTAAACCAGGCTTTCAGCTCCCTATAGCCCCAAAACTCTGGAACACACTGCCCTTACACATCAATCAGTGTCCACTTTTAAAAACCCACTTTTATAGATTAGCCTTCACTGCCAATCTAACATTTTAGTTAGGTCTTTAGCAGACCTACAAGCTCATAGCGCGCCACCGAGTGGCACGCTACGAGCTTGTAGGTCTGCTATTTTAGAAAAATCGAAGAACGACTGACATTTTTAGAATCTGATCTCAGGTCAGAATGGGTTCATCAGACCAGTGTGTGTCCAGTGGAAACCTCGTATGAATCTGATCTCGGGTCAGAATGGGTTCATCAGACCAGTGTGTCCTGCAGTGGAAACCTCGTATGAATCTGATCTCAGGTCAGGGTTAAGCCTTTGAGACGGGAACCCCTTTTGTGGTTCTTCTTCTTGCTATACAGCAGTGGTTCCCAAAGTGGGGTCCGGGGACCCCTATAGGGGTCATTGAGGGAGTTCCAGGGGGTCCCCGGGCTAAATGATAGTTAGGAAGAAAATGGACCCTTATGGGTCTGTAACTCAGACCCTAACAGGTCCGTTTGGTTCCATTTGTAGGCCTATACACTCTCAGAGTTAAATTAGGTTAGATTTTACAATATGGATTAGGGTCCCAGAGAGAGAGAAATGCCATTAAATGGGGGTCCGTAGACGAATGCATGTCAGACTGGGGGTCCTTGACATGAAAAGGGTTGGGATCCACTGTGTACACTGTGTACAGTATATAGCAACATAACATTTTACTAATTTATGAATAAATGTTTGAGGTTTTTCAGAAGGTTTTTAGATTTGACCTCAGTCCTAAATGGGTTCAGTACAATGTATGAGGTATTTGTACTTTACTTGAGTAGTCTAATTACTTCTACTCCACTACATCTCAGAGGCAAATATTTTACTTTTACTCCACTACATTTATTTGAAAACTTTAGTCACTATAGTTACTTTGTAGATTTTGTTTTGATTATTACAATTTCGGCATTTAGCAGATTTTGTAAGATTATTATTAAAAAACGTATAGCCTGTACAGTAACCATTTCAGCCATTTGAAAATAGCCGATCTACAAGCTCACAATGCATTCATGGACATTCTTAGCTTGTAGATCTGCTATTTTCAAATTATTTTTATATAAAACTTGAAATGAGTGCTTTTATGTTGGTACTTTAAGTATATTTCGATGCCAATAACTTTTACAGTACTTTTACTCAAGTACATTTCAAATTCCAGACTTTTACTATATAGTTATATATAATAGTTACAGTTTATAGTTCTATATTGCAGGCTTCCGGTTGTTTTTAGGATTGATTTTAAAATTATTTTACTTGTCTATAAAGCTCTCAATGGTCTCGCACCTTCCTACCTACATGACTGCCTGCCTAAATATGTCCCAAACCTTCCTACCTACATGACTGCCTGCCTAAATATGTCCCAAACCTTCCTACCTACATGACTGCCTGCCTAAATATGTCCCAAACCTTCCTACCTACATGACTGCCTGCCTAAATATGTCCCAAACCTTCCTACCTACATGACTGCCTGCCTAAATATGTCCCAAACCTTCCTACCTACATGACTGCCTGCCTAAATATGTCCCAAACCTTCCTACCTACATGACTGCCTGCCTAAATATGTCCCAAACCTTCCTACCTACATGACTGCCTGCCTAAATATGTCCCAAACCTTCCTACCTACATGACTGCCTGCCTAAATATGTCCCAAACCTTCCTACCTGCATGACTGCCTGCCTAAATATGTCCCAAACCTTCCTACCTTGACTGCCTGCCTAAATATGTCCCAAACCGCCCGCTAAGGTCTTCCACCGCCGGCCTGCTCGCTTTGCCCAAAAAAATGGCAACTAAAAAATACGGGGAAGCAGCTTTTTGCTTCTACGGGCCAACGGCTTGGAACAAGCTCCCACTGTACCTTCGTCAGGCAGCCTCTGTAGACATTTTGAAAGCTCAGCTCAAGACCCACTTCTACAACATTGCCTTTAATTGATCTTTTTTTTTTTTTCATGTCCTCACTGTAACTGCTTGTTTTTTAATGTCGTTGCCTTGCTTTTCTTTTATTCTCCATTGTTTGAGCTTTGAGCTGCATTTCATGTCATGAAAGGTGCTATACAAATAAAGTACAAAAAAAAAAGTACTTTTTGGTGCACCACTGCAAATCAGAGTAGTTGTTCTGCTATACTGTACTGTCCGTTATCCTTGGACATACTGATAAGGTACAGTATGACGTCAGCGTTAGACCACATGATCACTGTTTATAATTCCAGCTCCTCATTTTGACATTCAGCCCAGAAGCAACAAGCCAACAGGAGGACAAACACGTTGTTGGAGCGGTGAGTCCATTTTCATGTTCAATTTAATACGTATATATATTAATATGTATAATTACAATCGTGTTGTTCACTTTAGTAAACATTAATCCTAGTGTAATAGCACCATTCGATGGTGAAGCAGAATACATGCATGCTCACTGGCCCCTTTTCCACCGGTTGGTTCCCAGTGGGAACCGGTTCAGTTCTTTTCCACCGGTTGGTTCCCAGTGGGAACCGGTTCAGTTCTTTTTGGTTTTTAGTCCATGAGCCAGATCTCCAAAATTTAAACTTTAATTATGAATTGAGTGGGCAAAACCATACCTATATTAGATTGTTATCACTGTGAAACTTCCCCAATTGAGTACTACATGAAGACAATGATTTATTGTATTCAAATTTTTACATTTTAAAATATGCAAATTAGGCATTATGTAGGAAAATATGCAAAATAATCGAAAATATGAAAAAGCTACTACTGTGGAAGGGTTATCATTTATTAATTTACTTGTATTGATCCTATAAACAATTTAATATAGGGTATAGTTTGCCCACCAATTTTGGAGCTCTGGCTCATGGACTAAAAACCAAAAAGAACTGAACCGGTGGAAAAGGGGTCTCTGTAGCACAGAAGGTCTGAAGAAAAAAGGGCAAAACTAGCATGTGCTTAAATTCATATTTAGAAAATTTTTCAGATGTCATAAATGTCTGAGATGATAGAATGGTGATGGTTGATGAGGGTCATGGAAGGGGAACCTTCTGAAAGCTTCCTGGGCAAAGATAATTAACTTCAAAATATTTTAAAAAAAAAACGGTCAAAATGACCTCTCAGACCTTCTAGTGTTAAAGAAACAACTGTTTGATTCATTACAGTAAATTAATTACAGTATTTATTTAGCACAATATAGGACTATTGTTATTGGTACACTTCATGGTTCAATTCCGTTTTGTTGTTGTTTTGTAGATGAAGATGTGTTTGCTGCTCGCTGTGTCCATGTTCTGTGTTTTGTTGTTGTTTTGTAGATGAAGATGTGTTTGCTGCTCGCTGTGTCCATGTTCTGTGTTTTGTTGTTGTTTTGTAGATGAAGATGTGTTTGCTGCTCGCTGTGTCCATGTTCTGTGTTTTGTTGTTGTTTTGTAGATGAAGATGTGTTTGCTGCTCGCTGTGTCCATGTTCTGTGTTTTGTTGTTGTTTTGTAGATGAAGATGTGTTTGCTGCTCGCTGTGTCCATGTTCTGTGTTTTGTTGTTGTTTTGTAGATGAAGATGTGTTTGCTGCTCGCTGTGTCCATGTTCTGTGTTTTGTTGTTGTTTTGTAGATGAAGATGTGTTTGCTGCTCGCTGTGTCCATGTTCTGTGTTTTGTTGTTGTTTTGTAGATGAAGATGTGTTTGCTGCTCGCTGTGTCCATGTTCTGTGTTTTGTTGTTGTTTTGTAGATGAAGATGTGTTTGCTGCTCGCTGTGTCCATGTTCTCTATCGTATCAGAGACTATCTCTCCACCCAACATATTTCATATGTATGGGGAATGTCCCCACCTCACTTGTGACGTGGATACCTCTTTAAGACACACCAGTGCACTGGCACGCACGGGTATATAAGGCCCAGGTGGTGCGTGATTACACTGCTTTTTTGATCTCCACCGAGCAGTCCAAGACGTGGTCTCCTCAACGGAAGTGCAGAGCAAGTTATCAACAATAACTGCATTTTTTAGACTTTTTGAAAAGCAACTACTCACGAGTTCTGGCAGCCGGATTAATCCACTGCTGGAGGCAGGTTAGAGAGCTGGCGTGGATCGCTCCTCTCTGGATTGCTGTCACACAGCTCGTTTGTAGGTATAGCAAACAAAAACAGGGTAACACCAGCCAAAACACCGTTACAGGCGTATTGCTGACATAGTGTTAGTTTACGCGTCCTGTGGTGTAGCCTGTCTGTCGACCTGTGGGCAGGGACACAGACAGGACCATTGGCTCTGTAATCCTGTAAAGCAGCGGAATAATCGCACTATACGTTTGTATCACTGGCTTGGTGTCAGTTAACGCATCCGTGATGCATATTCCGTGGGCTGGAGTGGACCTGCGGTTGGCGCAGCGAAACATCAGCCCCGCTATAGGATCATTGGCTCTGTAATCCTGTAAAGCAGTGGAATAATCGCACTATACGTTTGTATCACTGGCTTGGTGTCAGTTAACGCATCCGTGATGCATATTCCGTGGGCTGGAGTGGACCTGCGTTTGGCGCAGCGAAACATCAGCCCCGCTATAGGCTTATCATTTAACACAGCACACTATACACTAGTGTATAGTATACAGGCGTATTGTCGCTGGGGCGGCTTCCGCGTCTTTGGTGCTGTGTTCTTTTGCTTCGCCTCGTGAGAGACAGAGCTCCCTGGGGTGTATTGCGGCTAAAGCCGTTCACACACCCTGGTGTAGACTGCGTGGTAGAACCCGTACGGACGGGGGAAGCCACGGAGCAAGCTTATCCTCCGAACCGTGGGTCCTGTCAGTCATAGACAGGACGAGCTAATTCCACAACAAACAAAGTTTGGTCTCCAGTGCACGGTGATATATCGTAGGGTAAATTGTTGCCTGGAAAGTCGAGGGAGACTCTCATAAATCCCTGTTCTAGTGGACCAAACAGTGGAAATTGGTATACGTATATACACTATATAATGCAAAACGTTTGGAGCAGAGTGTTTGTCTCCAACTCAAACACTCTGTGTCTCAGTGCAGCTAGGAAATTCAGGTGCAACCTCCTCCAGAGAGAGAGAGAGAGAGACTATAGAACTCAGCTGGCTGTTGTTTAGTTATTTTTCTATTTGGAAAGATCCCCATTAGCTGATGCCATGGCAGTCAGCTAGTCTTTGGGGTCCACATGAAACATGTTACAGAGAAAAAAAACAACAACACATGAATATCAATATGTGACTGAGAGACAGCAGTGTAAATTGCACATAGGGTAAATTGTGCCCTCACTTCTCAAGCACATTACTATACTCCCCGTTTTTTGAGCATGTTTAAGCAATTAAATTTGTATATATTTAATATAACATATTAAAATAATAGTGTATATAGGTATTGAATTAAATGGAAACAGCAGGGGTTTCTCTGGGGCTGCGTGGGGCACATATGCCCACAGAGGATGGCCATGACCAGTGGGTGACCTGTGGGTTCCCTGGTCATGCTGATAGCAGCTCATGAAGATCCTGACTCCTGTATGTTTTTCTTCCTCTTGCCAGTTGAGGCTAGGAGGAATGAAGGAATCCGACGGCCATATAACACACTATACAGGGGTATTGCTGGCGGGGCGCCAGTTTACGCTCCTGTGGTGTAGCCTGTCTGTCGATCTGAGTGCAGTGACACAGACAGGACCAGTGGCCCGGTAATCCTTAAAGGCAGTGGAATACAACGCACTATATGGGTGTATTATTGGCATGGCGTCAATTCACGCATCCATGCTGCATATTCTGTGGGCTGGAGGGGACCTGCGAGTGCGCAGTGAATATAGTTGTGTATATTCGTACGTCTCTAAATGTTTTGATGAATTGAAGATGGTGGGCCCTATTGTAAACAAGTGTAATGCTTTATGGTATCGCCCACTCTCTGTTAACAGTATTTGTATTGAGTTGTACTCGAAATGTACTGTAATTCTGCAAGCTGTTAGTAAATCAGTAAATCAATCAATCAAAACAACAGCCCGGCCAGGCTATAGCATTAAAACGCACTATACAGGCGTATTGTCGCTGGGGCGACTTCCGCATCTGTAGTGCCGTGTTTTTGCCTCGCCTCGTGAGAGAGAGCTCACTTGAGTGTATTGCGGCTAAAGCCGTTCACGCACTCCGGTGTAGACTGCGTGGTAGAACCCGTGCGACGGGGGACGCCACGGAGCAAGCTCATCCTCCGAACCGTGGGTTCTGTCATAGACAGGATGAGCGTATGGCTGCCGTGGCAGTCAGCTTTCCGCGTTCAGGTGTAGTAGCGCACTATACAGTGTATAGGACGTGCTGAGTCTGCCAGGAGCAAGCCCTGAAATCACAGCCATTTGCACACTACTGTATATACGGCGTATTGCTGACCGTGTCAGCTCACGCGTCCGTGATGTAGTTTCGCCAATGTTGGCAACTCGAGTGTGCCGCGGCTGTCGGGCGGAATACTCTGTACGGTGTATCACGGCAAGGCCGTTCACGCACCTATAGGTGTAAACTTGCATGGTATAATCCGGTTACCGGTTCGAAACCACAAAGTAAGCTCCTTCTCATCCCGAGAATGCACTATGGCTATCTAGGCACAGCTAGTCAACACAGGGTTATTCTGTCACTGCTTCAGCACCGGCTTATATGTGGCACTTATGTGACCATTAGGGCCCGGACCTTATTGAGGAGCTGCAGCGACTGGCTTTCAGGCTCCCCAGGCAGTGGCAGCAGGCAATGCTATTGATGCCCTTTGGTGAGGTGCCGTCTGTGGCAGCCCCAGGCCAAGCTGCGATAGGAGGACAAGCTCCCCCACGCTGCCTATTGAGCCACCGGCCATGTTTGGCCAAAAGGCCAGTGCTTTGCTACAGCATCCTAAGGAGGCTGTGGAGGTGCACAGGAGGTGCAGGAATGCTCCGGCAAGGCCATGAGTAGCCTGCCTCGGTCACCCCTCAGGCTGTGCAACCCCAGTCAGGTTTGTCAGTTCCAGGGACCTACGGGTCCGGTTACAGGCCAACCGGCAGGGTATGGCTAAAATGTGCTCGGCGGGCTAAGCCCATACCTCAGTCCTGACAGTTAAGGCCCCAGACCCCACCCGCTGTCTCTCGGGACAGCGGTTGTCCTGGAAGACAATTCAGGTGGACCCCTGGGTGGGTTCCACTATGTCTTCGGGAGGGTGGGGTGCTGCTTACAGCACTCCCGGCAAGGAAGGGCTGAGGGTCTTACAGGCCATCCTCCAAGGCGACTGGCTTGCCATGCTCGACCGGGGATGCTTATTCTCAGATCCCGGGTCTGACGCACTGACCGGCTTGTCTTAGATGACAGAACCTTCGAGTCCCGTGTCCTCCCATTCGGCATATGTCTAGCCCCCCGATTGGACATAGTCCTTGGCGGGAGGGCCTTTGCATCCTAAATTGGATAACTGAATGGTGTGTGCTCGCTCAGAGGTGCAGTGCCACAACAACGTGGCCAGGCACCTGCAGCACTTTGGGCACCTAGGCCGGCACCTCAACAAGAGGCCTTGCAGGCGTCAACTCTCACAGTCCGCAGCGCTCCTCGGCATGTGTTAGAGGGCAAAGCAGGGACTCTGTCCCTTGCTCTAGTGAGTCGGGCCACCCTCAGGTTGTGCCTCCGCCCCTTAGGGCTGAGGGCAATCATGGTGCACTTTGTGCCTCCGGCTCTTCTGAACATGCAGCCAGTGCATTATCTGTCATTCACAGTCATGCACTACGTGGGCGTATCGTTGACAGCGTCAGTTTACACGTTCCACGTTGTTCCAGCGAATTCACACTGCTGTTCACACAGCAGAATGTGACGAGACTGTCAGGGGTGAGCAGAACCACCATAAGGTTGTATTACGGCATGGCCGTTTAAACACCTGGGTGTAATTCTGTGTGTTGGAGACCGGTTGAGCTCCCTCCTCATCCAGAGGTAATCGTGTGGCTAGGCCAGGGATCTGGCAACATGGCGGGCCGCTGTCCCACACAAGGGCGACACAATAGTCACCCAGTTGGTCCTCATACCGTTCATCCCTCACACAATAGGCCAGCAGTCCCTCCTCGGGGAGTGGTATTGTCTGCCTTACGGCATGAGCCAATTAAGCCCGTGGAGACTTGGGCTGCAATGGCTTCTCACAGGACAGCATTCTTGCTGTTAGCACTGCAGTGTCAGCCACAAGAATGTCTCTGTCAGTGAGGGGTGCTGCCGCTTCCTACATGGCAATGCTTAGGTGTTGTCGCCATCAATCCCTGCATTTTGCCTACGGCCTGATCAGAGTGTGAGCCAGTCAGTCTATTGATTTTCACCCTTCCCACCCTCCTATAAGCAGGGTGGTGGAGCAGGGTAAATGGGCCTAACTGTCTTAGGCAGATAGTCTCCAAGACTGGACTTCACTCATTGGCTTGTGAAACAATCCAGCAGGCATATAGGTGGGCAGGCAGGCCAGCCCCAACGGGAACATGTGCACATTCCACACAAGGCCTCGCTGCCGCATGGGTTTACGGCGAGATGCCCTCCAATCTGAGTTTTGTGGGACAGCCTCTTGATCGATGCTGTCAGCATTTATCAGGTTCTACCATTATGTGGTATCAGTGTGGCATCCAGCACCCTTCTCACTGGGTGTGTGCTTAGCTCCGCAGCATAAACGCGATGGGAACTATGCACAAAAACGAAGGCCATCCACTTTTTACTTGTAAAACCGTGATGTGACATAAGGATCATTCCGGTTCAGAGAACAGGGCTTCAACAGTCAGCTGACCGAGTGTTCGGCAGGCTGACTTGAGCGGGAGCGCAGGCCCTGCAGACTGCAGTAACCTCGTTACAAAGAAAGGAAGAGCATTTCCTGAAGGGTGCCCTGAGGCCCAGAGGAGCTCAGGTTAGGGACCCAATCAGGCCCATCTGGGGTTAGCTCCGGAGGCTCTACGACCTTTAGTCAGTGAGCGTGACATGCTCAAGACAGCAGTCTTGTCGGTGTCACATCTGCAAGGAGAAATGGGGGAGTTGCGAGCTCTGTCAATCCATAATGAGCTCTGCAGGCCTATGCCGGATGATGGTATAGTCTTGCCCCAAACCGGCCTTTCTCCCCAATGTTTTCAAAAGGGCACGTCTCAATCAGGTGATTGAGCTCTGTCCTACCATCGTCATACAGACAGTAGACATACAGAGACGGAGTCGGTCCTCACTCTGCCCTATTGGAGCATTAGATTCGTATGCCAGGGCCACACAAGGCCCACAGAGTAACGAACCAGCTCTTTGAGTGCTTCAAGTGAGAGTGCATGGATCACAGAGGTTATCCAGCACACAAACAGGTAGGAGTACCAGTGCCGCCTGGAGGGCAGGCACACTCCACCTGGGGACGCTGTGGAAAGGTGCGTCTCTGACAGACCTGCACAGCGGCGACATAGTCTACTCCGTCTAATGTACATTCACCCGGTTATACCGGCTGAACATGCAGCATTCGCTCCCTTCGGGGAGTTGGTCTCGCATGCTACTCAGCGGTGGGTGTCATTGTCACCTTCACCAGTCAAGCCAGCCTTGCGTCTAGTGGGCTGGCTTGGGCGGCCCTTCACCCCTGTGGTCTAGCGTCTTGCAGGGCCGGGCTCTGGGTGGCGCCTAGCGCCTGAGCATTTGGCGGCGGATGGCGTCTGGCTGTCCGGCCGTTCCAGGGGTTGTAAATACATTACATTGAACATACATGATGAATCATTCCAAATTCAGTATGTGCTGGGTCGAAGCCCACTGGTGTTGTCTTTGGGGTTCTGGGACTGCTTCGCTTCCTCACGAGGTGTCTTACAGAGTTCCCCATACATATGAAATATGTTGGGTGGAGAGATAGTCTCTGATACGATAGAGAACGTGTGGTTACGTGGTAACCTATGTTCTCTGAGTGAAGAGACTATCTCTCCACCTCGATGTCGCTCAGAAGCGGTGTCGATCAAGTAAACCAGTGTAATCACGCACCACCTGGGCCTTATATACCCGTGCGTGCCAGTGCACTGGTGTGTCTTAAAGAGGTATCCACGTCACAAGTGAGGTGGGGACATTCCCCATACATATGAAATATGTTGGGTGGAGAGATAGTCTCTTCACTCAGAGAACATAGGTTACCACGTAACCACACGTTCTGTGTTTTGTTGTTGTTTTGTAGATGAAGATGTGTTTGCTGCTCGCTGTGTCCATGTTCTGTGTTTTGTTGTTGTTTTGTAGATGAAGATGTGTTTGCTGCTCGCTGTGTCCATGTTCTGTGTTTTGTTGTTGTTTTGTAGATGAAGATGTGTTTGCTGCTCGCTGTGTCCATGTTCTGTGTTTTGTTGTTGTTTTGTAGATGAAGATGTGTTTGCTGCTCGCTGTGTCCATGTTCTGTGTTTTGTTGTTGTTTTGTAGATGAAGATGTGTTTGCTGCTCGCTGTGTCCATGTTCTGTGTTTTGTTGTTGTTTTGTAGATGAAGATGTGTTTGCTGCTCGCTGTGTCCATGTTCTGTGTTTTGTTGTTGTTTTGTAGATGAAGATGTGTTTGCTGCTCGCTGTGTCCATGTTCTGTGTTTTGTTGTTGTTTTGTAGATGAAGATGTGTTTGCTGCTCGCTGTGTCCATGTTCTGTGTTTTGTTGTTGTTTTGTAGATGAAGATGTGTTTGCTGCTCGCTGTGTCCATGTTCTGTGTTTTGTTGTTGTTTTGTAGATGAAGATGTGTTTGCTGCTCGCTGTGTCCATGTTCTGTGTTTTGTTGTTGTTTTGTAGATGAAGATGTGTTTGCTGCTCGCTGTGTCCATGTTCTGTGTTTTGTTGTTGTTTTGTAGATGAAGATGTGTTTGCTGCTCGCTGTGTCCATGTTCTGTGTTTTGTTGTTGTTTTGTAGATGAAGATGTGTTTGCTGCTCGCTGTGTCCATGCTGGCTCTTCTGGTCCCGGTGGACGCGGGCGCGGACCGAACCGGAGGTTGGGATTCTGGTAAGAGGCTCCCAAACTGAGGGCTCTATTGTCGTCGTCCATGCTAAACCCCTTATCCCTACACTTATTTAACTTTCTTTTTTTTTTACGATTTTGAAAAACATTTTGGAATAGTTAAAATAGCCAATATACAAGCTCACAACGTGTCGATGATGTAGATCGGCTATAGTTAAACTATTCAAAAGTGTTTTTCTAAATAATTTAAAAAAGGCAAAGAAGTTAATTCTGATGAGGGGTTTAGCAGTACGAGTCTCTTAAGTTATGGTATGTATATAATAGTGGTTCCCAAATGGTGTCTGAGGCAGTCTACTGTGCTTAGTGTGCTATGAGACTAGTTCACTAGTTCACTACTGTGCTACTGTATATGAGACTAGTTCACTAGTTCACTACTACACTAGTTCACTAGTTCACTACTGTGCTACTGTATATGAGACTAGTTCACTACTACACTAGTTCGCTACTGTGCTACTGTATATGAGACTAGTTCACTAGTTCACTACTGTGCTACTGTATATGAGACTAGTTCACTAGTTCACTACTACACTAGTTCACTAGTTCACTAATGTGCTACTATATATGAGACTAGTTCACTACTACACTAGTTCGCTACTGTGCTACTGTATATGAGACTAGTTCACTAGTTCACTACTGTGCTACTGTATATGAGACTAGTTCACTAGTTCACTACTACACTAGTTCACTAGTTCACTAATGTGCTACTATATATGAGACTAGTTCACTACTACACTAGTTCACTAGTTCACTAATGTGCTACTATATATGAGACTAGTTCACTACTACACTAGTTGACTAGTTCACTAATGTGCTACTATATATGAGACTAGTTCAGATGTCAATAGCAGGGATCTCGTGAAAACACATTATTATTGCAATATAGGCCTACAGTACTACAACTATACATAAGGTTATGATTTGTATTTGTATTGACGGGTGATGGGTCTCATACACTGAGACTCGACTGCATTTATAGTTCTTATTCTTTACATTCGAATTATATGGAATGACAGACGTTTTGGCTATCCAGCCTCCATCAGTGTGATATTTGTATTGATTTGTTTATTTCCAGTAGCCTACATTCACACTCATTTCTCATTATAGAAGCATTACTTTCAACCACCTTTTGAAGCCACACATTTTCCAAAATGACTCAAATATCTATGAGCTCACAACATGTCGCATTGTGACCCGTTGTGTGCTTGTAGATAAGCTATTTTAGAAATTGTATGAAAGTATGAATACACTTTAAGTGGTTAAACGTTTTCTTTGGCATTAGTAAAATAATAACAATACATTCTTCTTTGTTTCTTTGAACATGGCTTTTGGGAACCATATGTGACAGAGGTAAGTTGAACCCACGTTGACAGATTAATTGTAACAAAATGCTATTTAAACTGTATATAATATACAAGTAAACACAAAATAATGTCGAAACCTAAAATGCGATTCAACTTGTAACTTCAGAAACGTTCTGTCCCATAGCCTGGGCGGTGCAGTGATTACTATGTTGTAACTTCAGAAACGTTCTGTCCCATAGCCTGGGCGGTGTGATTACCATGTTGTAACTTCAGAAACGTTCTGTCCCATAGCCTGGGTGGTGTGATTACTATGTTGTAACTTCAGAAACGTTCTGTCCCATAGCCTGGGCGGTGTGATTACTATGTTGTAACTTCAGAAACGTTCTGTCCCATAGCCTGGGCGGTGTGATTACCATGTTGTAACTTCAGAAACGTTCTGTCCCATAGCCTGGGTGGTGTGATTACTATGTTGTAACTTCAGAAACGTTCTGTCCCATAGCCTGGGTGGTGTGATTACTATGTTGTAACTTCAGAAACGTTCTGTCCCATAGCCTGGGCGGTGTGATTACTATGTTGTAACTTCAGAAACATTCTGTCCCATAGCCTGGGCGGTGTGATTACCATGTTGTAACTTCAGAAACGTTCTGTCCCATAGCCTGGGCGGTGTGATTACTATGTTGTAACTTCAGAAACATTCTGTCCCATAGCCTGGGCGGTGTGATTACTATGTTGTAACTTCAGAAACGTTCTGTCCCATAGCCTGGGTGGTGTGATTACTATGTTGTAACTTCAGAAACGTTCTGTCCCATAGCCTGGGTGGTGTGATTACCATGTTGTAACTTCAGAAACGTTCTGTCCCATAGCCTGGGTGGTGTGATTACCATGTTGTAACTTCAGAAACGTTCTGTCCCATAGCCTGGGCGGTGTGATTACTATGTTGTAACTTCAGAAACGTTCTGTCCCATAGCCTGGGCGGTGCAGTGATTACTATGTTGTAACTTCAGAAACGTTCTGTCCCATAGCCTGGGCGGTGTGATTACTATGTTGTAACTTCAGAAACGTTCTGTCCCATAGCCTGGGTGGTGTGATTACTATGTTGTAACTTCAGAAACGTTCTGTCCCATAGCCTGGGCGGTGCAGTGATTACTATGTTGTAACTTCAGAAACGTTCTGTCCCATAGCCTGGGCGGTGTGATTACTATGTTGTAACTTCAGAAACGTTCTGTCCCATAGCCTGGGCGGTGCAGTGATTACTATGTTGTAACTTCAGAAACGTTCTGTCCCATAGCCTGGGTGGTGTGATTACTATGTTGTAACTTCAGAAACGTTCTGTCCCATAGCCTGGGCGGTGTGATTACTATGTTGTAACTTCAGAAACGTTCTGTCCCATAGCCTGGGTGGTGTGATTACTATGTTGTAACTTCAGAAACGTTCTGTCCCATAGCCTGGGTGGTGTGATTACTATGTTGTAACTTCAGAAACGTTCTGTCCCATAGCCTGGGCGGTGTGATTACTATGTTGTAACTTCAGAAACGTTCTGTCCCATAGCCTGGGTGGTGTGATTACTATGTTGTAACTTCAGAAACGTTCTGTCCCATAGCCTGGGTGGTGTGATTACTATGTTGTAACTTCAGAAACGTTCTGTCCCATAGCCTGGGCGGTGTGATTACTATGTTGTAACTTCAGAAACGTTCTGTCCCATAGCCTGGGCGGTGTGATTACTATGTTGTAACTTCAGAAACGTTCTGTCCCATAGCCTGGGCGGTGTGATTACTATGTTGTAACTTCAGAAACGTTCTGTCCCATAGCCTGGGCGGTGTGATTACTATGTTGTAACTTCAGAAACGTTCTGTCCCATAGCCTGGGCGTTGTGATTACCATGTTGTAACTTCAGAAACGTTCTGTCCCATAGCCTGGGCGTTGTGATTACCATGTTGTAACTTCAGAAACGTTCTGTCCCATAGCCTGGGTGGTGTGATTACCATGTTGTAACTTCAGAAACGTTCTGTCCCATAGCCTGGGCGGTGCAGTGATTACTATGTTGTAACTTCAGAAACGTTCTGTCCCATAGCCTGGGTGGTGTGATTATCATGTTGTAACTTCAGAAACGTTCTGTCCCATAGCCTGGGCGGTGCAGTGATTACTATGTTGTAACTTCAGAAACGTTCTGTCCCATAGCCTGGGTGGTGTGATTACCATGTTGTAACTTCAGAAACGTTCTGTCCCATAGCCTGGGTGGTGTGATTACTATGTTGTAACTTCAGAAACGTTCTGTCCCATAGACTGGGTGGTGTGATTACTATGTTGTAACTTCAGAAACGTTCTGTCCCATAGCCTGGGCGGTGTGATTACTATGTTGTAACTTCAGAAACGTTCTGTCCCATAGCCTGGGTGGTGTGATTACTATGTTGTAACTTCAGAAACGTTCTGTCCCATAGCCTGGGTGGTGTGATTACTATGTTGTAACTTCAGAAACGTTCTGTCCCATAGCCTGGGCGGTGTGATTACTATGTTGTAACTTCAGAAACGTTCTGTCCCATAGCCTGGGCGGTGTGATTACTATGTTGTAACTTCAGAAACATTCTGTCCCATAGCCTGGGTGGGTCAGAACAGGGGATTACCTACTTGATCGTGACTCTACGTCTACGGTAATGTGAACGCATACAGTAGTGACATAATCATGTAAAATGCTATTTACACTATTTGTAAAAACAAAAATTGGAACCTAAAGGGGACTTAACTTGTAATAACTTCAGAAACTTGCTGTCCCTTATAGTATGTTGATTCCGGTACCTGGACCGAGGACGATATGACGGTAATGTGACAGTCTCATGTAAAATGCTATTTACACTTGCATAAGTTGAGCAATTTTTTAAATAATTGGCATAATCTGTGACCATATTACCATTAACAACCTATAGAAGGAAAAATATTCAAAATGTCATCATGCTTTATGTTAATTATGTAGCATGTGATGTGTCAAACTAGGGGCTTTTCATGATGCTGAATCCATTCCAAGCATTAGTTTAAACTAGGGGCTTTTCATGATGCTGAATCCATTCCAAGCATTAGTTTAAACTAGGGGCTTTTCATTATGCTGAATCCATTCCAAGCCTTAGTTTAAACTAGGGGCTTTTCATGATGCTGAATCCATTACAAGCATTAGTTTAAACTAGGGGCTTTTCATGATGCTGAATCCATTCCAAGCATTAGTTTAAACTAGGGGCTTTTCATGATGCTGAATCCATTACAAGCATTAGTTTAAACTAGGGGCTTTTCATGATGCTGAATCCATTCCAAGCATTAGTTTAAACTAGGGGCTTTTCATGATGCTGAATCCATTCCAAGCATTAGTTTAAACTAGGGGCTTTTCATGATGCTGAATCCATTCCAAGCATTAGTTTTGCGGGGAAAAAAACACTCATTGAAAAATGCCATTGCCGTCATCATAAATGTGATGATGTCAGCACAATTGGGCATGGCCGTTTTTAGCCCAATGAGTGTGTTTTTGTGTGCAAAAGACCACCATACAGTTACATGACACAGAGGGCGCGTTCGGAAATAGCGCACTGAGTGCACTGTGCAATGCAAACTAACAGGCCAGTGCGCTCCGGTGCGGTATTTCCGAACGCGCCCAGAGAGTGAAGAAGTGACAGCAGGACCAGCACCTAGCACAGGTCATTAAAATAATAATAATAATATTAATAATAATAATAATAACAATAATAATAATAATAATAATAATACAAAACTGATCAAATTCAGGTTTGTGTGAGACTAGTAGGGCTTATTATAGATATCTGGTATATGATTGAAGCATTCCATTTCCTGCTTGTGATTATCCCATTCTGACCTGAGATCAGATTCATACGAGGTTTCCACTGGACACACACTGGTCTGATGAACCCATTCTGACCTGAGATCAGATTAAAAAAATGTCAGTCGTTCTTCGATTTTTCTAAAAATAGCAGACCTACAAGCTCGTATTTCAGAGGTACTGTGGGGTTTGAACCCCCAAAATTCTTTAGCTTGTAGCTTGTAGATCTGCTATTTTCAGCAAGTGTAAAATCATTCATTAGACGGCCCGCCAAAATGCATTTATTTAGTCGACTAAATCAACTGCAGATTTAGTCGACTGAAATCTATATAGTCGAACATTCCAGGTGACTAAAATGTGACTAAGTGAAAACCATTCAAGAGATTGTGACTAAAACTATGCTGCCAAAAACAGCAACAAAAACACTGCCTCTGAACCTGAAAGGGGCTTCAACAACCCTAGCTCTGGTCCATAGCTCTAATGCGCGCATTAGAGCTATGTTACTCTCAACTTCCGCCGCTCGCATGAACGCAGACCAGCCTCTACTCTTTGGCGTAAATAAAAAGAACGTTTTTGCTACTCACCAAAACAAAGGCGGGTTGTGTCCTTAGTGTTCGCACTCTGAGCCCCCCCCCCCCCCCCCCCCCCCACCACACGTATAAACTGTACTTTTTGGCCAAAAGGGGATTTTGTAAAAGAAATATTTGTACTTACTCTGCTGTGCCCTCTACTGATATTGCCCAGAGAACTGCCTCATAGAGAATATTTTTCCTCCGGTGAAAACAAATCCCTTTCTGGCCAAAAAGTACCGTTTATACGTGTGTGGGGGGGGGGGGGGGGGGGGGGGGCCTCAGAGTGCGTCCACTAAGGAAAGTAGGCCTTTGTTTTGGTGAGTAGCAAAAACGTTCTTTTTATTTACGCCAAAGAGGAGAGGCTGGTCTGATTTGGATGTGAGATTTAAAACTGAAAGTCCCAGAGCTTTAGGTCACATTCTCACCTAATACTTCGGTAGACTCAGATCCGTATGGGCGGGGAATTGGAATTCTTGCATATTTAATTGGCTGGGGTTTGCCTTCACACTGTCATTCGCAGCAATTGGAAACGCAGCAGGGGGGACCTTTATCAATGTGTTCCATTCATAAACTATAGCCTACACAGTGAAATGTACGTGCATGTGTCGTGCCGTCTGGGACCCCCCCCCCCCTCTCTCTCTCTCTCTACGCACGCAGCCGCCACACACTGTTCTTTTGGGCATGGAGGCACAGCGCTGCATGAGCGCACTGATATAACTCCCCAGTCCCACACAGTGACAGCACTCCATGTTTACGGCACGCACAGACAGACAGACAGACAGACAGACAGAATATTATGTAGGCTATAATACACTGCAGTGTTTTTATGTGTTCACTTAAGCAATTGATTAATGTAGGCTACACGTCCTCATTTCGATCAGGGCTTCAGTCTCCTTATTCGACCACGTCTATCCACGGTAACGGGACATCTTTGCGCTGCGTAAAATATGCCTTCTCCGTCTCCAACTGTGTTCAGCTCCTCACCCGCCACATTATGTTTGCTTCATTTCCTTTATTTACTGCGGATTGCATTCACACCTGCACCGAATCGTAGTCAAGTGCGATTCGAAGCGAAGCGAAACCCACGTTTTTGGGCGGAGTAAAATGCGGTTATTTGCTGCGCATTAGGATTCGAATGAGCCTTCACACCTGCCAAACGAAGCGCACTTTCTGACAATGCGCAGCAGGATTCGTTTTAAATCGCAGCAAAGCTCTCTGGTATGAATGCGACCTTAGACTGCGCAGGGCAGAATGGTAGAAGCAGTAGAAGGCTATGGACCAGAGCTACAACAACCCTAACTTCAGCTAAACGTTCTGTCCCTTTATAGGATTCTGACGACATGGATGAGTATATTCGTGATACTCTCAAAGCTGTTGTTCGCCTTCCTGACATTCTCCTCCGTGATGCTGTCTCTCGTGATCCTGACCTACTGCACGATGTCGTTAAGGCTACCAATCCTTTAGACTTCATTAAAGAGGATCATGAGGTAACGTGAACGGCAGAGTGACAGGTCGACGATCGATGTAAAATGCTACTTATACTATTTGTAATACTCCAAGTAAAAGTCTGAACCAAAAAGGGAAGATGGTTCTGTTATGACTTCTCCTCTGCATGTTGTAGTGTTTAGATGGTTCTGTTATGACTTCTCCTCTGCATGTTGTAGTGTTTAGATGGTTCTGTTATGACTTCTCCTCTGCATGCTGTAGTGTTTAGATGGTTCTGTTATGACTTCTCCTCTGCATGCTGTAGTGTTTAGATGGTTCTGTTATGACTTCTCCTCTGCATGCTGTAGTGTTTAGATGGTTCTGTTATGACTTCTCCTCTGCATGCTGTAGTGTTTAGATGGTTCTGTTATGACTTCTCCTCTGCATGCTGTAGTGTTTAGATGGTTCTGTTATGACTTCTCCTCTGCATGCTGTAGTGTTTAGATGGTTCTGTTATGACTTCTCCTCTGCATGCTGTAGTGTTTAGATGGTTCTGTTATGACTTCTCCTCTGCATGCTGTAGTGTTTAGATGGTTCTGTTATGACTTCTCCTCTGCATGCTGTAGTGTTTAGATGGTTCTGTTATGACTTCTCCTCTGCATGCTGTAGTGTTTAGATGGTTCTGTTATGACTTCTCCTCTGCATGCTGTAGTGTTTAGATGGTTCTGTTATGACTTCTCCTCTGCATGCTGTAGTGTTTAGATGGTTCTGTTATGACTTCTCCTCTGCATGCTGTAGTGTTTAGATGGTTCTGTTATGACTTCTCCTCTGCATGCTGTAGTGTTTAGATGGTTCTGTTATGACTTCTCCTCTGCATGCTGTAGTAAAAAAAAGAAAAGGTCATTAAACATTTTGACATATTATTGCTTATAGCTATTTAAAGGTAACAGCTCCTCTCTCGTGGTTTTCTGAGTTTGTCCTGCATAAGGGTCCTGATACTGCATAAGGGTCCTGATACTGCATAAGGGTCCTGATACTGCATAAGGGTCCTGATACTGCATAAGGGTCCTGATACTGCATAAGGGTCCTGATACTGCATAAGGGTCCTGATACTGAGGTGTCCTGCATAAGGGTCCTGATACTGAGGTGTCCTGCATAAGGGTCCTGATACTGAGGTGTCCTGCATAAGGGTCCTGATACTGAGGTGTCCTGACAAGTTGTAGCCTAATACTACAAGTAAACAAACGTCTGAACCTTAAAAGGGACTTCGACAACTTGTAACTTCAGAAACTCTCTGTCCCTTACAGGATCTACAGGATCATGTTCTCCTTCATATGGCTCTCAGTGACGCTCGTCACTTTAATATCGAGCTCCTTCCCATTTTCGAACGTGATCCTGGTCTACTTCAAAAACTCCATCTTGCTAAAGATCCTGGTCGTAGAGAGTTCCTCGTCAAGGTAATGTGAATGCATATACAGACCGACTCAAGTGAAATGCTATTTACACAAACATTTACACAAACATTTACACAAACATTTACACAAACATTTACACAAACATTTACACAAACATTTACACAAACATTTACACAAACATTGGAATCTAAAAGGTCAGTTCAGAATGAGTCCAGGCCAAGATAACAAACTCAAAATACTCTTTAACCCATTCTGACCTGAGATCAGATTCATACGAGGTTTCCGCCGGACACACACTGGTCTGATGAACCCATTCTGACCTGAGATCAGATTCTAAAAATGTCAGTCGCTCTTCGATTTTTCAAAAATAGCAGACCTACAAGCTTGTATCGCGCCACTCGGTGGCGCGCTATGAGCTTGTAGATCTGCTATTTTTAAATAGCTAAAGCATAACGTGATGCTGACACCAAAATGGGTGCCCGGTCAGAATGGGTTTTAAAGGACAATTTTAGTTTTTTTCAACCACGGTTCAAGTTTTAGGTTGCTATTAGACAAAGTGAAAGGTGAGTGTTAACTGTCTCCACCAGGCCGAAGGCATGGGGATAGAGGATGTTTTGTGTGTGCTTGTGTGTGTCCGTCCGTCCGTCCGTCCGTCCGTCCGTCTTTCCTTCCGTCTGTCCGTCCGCTACCAGCTAATCTCCGGCACCGTTGGCCCGATCCATGCCAAACTGTGCACACACACTCCCTGGATGCCAACGACAAACCTCTGCCCCAAATATTCCTCAACGGCCTCTTATAGCGCCACCATGAGGCCGATTTAGGCAAAACACATTTCTGTAGATTACTCGTGCACATTTTATCCATACATCACACAATTCGGTATACACTATCTCCATAGTCATGTGATCAACACGGATCTGCACCATTTCCCATCTTCCATCCTGATTGGCTAAGATTGGCTTCCAAAGCTCACATGATTGGTCCGTTTTGAACAAAATGCCACAAATCACAAACACAGTGTGCAATTTACGCGAAATTATACACACACATTTACACTAGGCCGCGGACGACATTCCACTCATTTTGTTCCAAATCAGCCTCACGGTGGCGCTATAACAGGGCAATACCTGTTTTTACCTACAGGTATAACTGCATCGATCTGTATACAACTTATGTATGCGCACTCCCTAGAGGCCAAGGAAAAACATTGTCCCTGCATCCCTCCACATCTGCCGGTTATAGCGCCACCATGAGGCACATTGTTTATGTTAGTCGCACAGATTTCATCCAAATCTCACGCAAATCGGTCCACATGATCTCTGTAGTCATGTGATCAAGACGAGACTGTTGGATTTATCAGATTCTTCACTGATTGGCTAAGATTGCCTTCCAAAGTTTTCAGGAGTGTCCCGTTTTGTACAAAATGCTGCACATGTCCTGCTCATCCACAATTATATCCTCAGAGATGCTATATCTGGCTCTGCATTTCCTCAACAAAATGAAGAAAATTGTTGTAAAAAACCCCACACAAAAACATGTTTATATTACTCCTAAACATTTTGCCAAACATCACACACACTCCTATATCCTCCTGGTGGAGACTTGTGCCCAAAAGGGCAATTTTTCTAGTTTTTCTTTTAGCGATTTTAGCTATTATTTTGACAGTGGAGCGGGCGCATTTGAACATGGTCCTAAATATGTTTTTCTTTTACAAAATAATATGGTGATTTATTTATTTGTATTATTTACTATAGTCCTACTAGACCCCAAGAAATGATATCTGGCCACAAAAGATCACAGGATCTACTGAATGTGACAAACTGACATATTGAGCCTACGACACATCCTACACATTCAGTAGATCCTGTGATCTTTTGTGGCCAGATGTAATTTCCTGGGGTTTATTAGGACTATAGTAAATATTAATAAAGAAAACTACGTAAACAATGGTAAAAAAAAAGCCCCCGCCCCCTGTCAAAAATAGCTACAATCGCTAAAACGAAAGAAAGCAGCAATTTCAAAACTATTAACACTCACCTTTTACTTTGTCTAAAACTTGAACCTTGGTTGAAAAAGAATAGGTTGAGTAGGCAAGAAGCAATGAAGCATCGTATAGCCTATAATAATAATAATAATAATAATAATAATAATAATTTATTTTTTAATATGGGGGTCCGAAGCCTATAACTGCTGTATTTGTGCTGGTCTGTGAGCCTTCATAACATAACATATTAAACATACCATAACATAACATATCATAACATAACATAACATACCATAACATACCATAACATAACATATGCTTCTCTCCATTGTGTTCTTTAAAGAGAAGGGATGGAAAGATGATGCTCATAAGGTATGTGAACACATAATGACAGACTCATGTAAAATGATATTTACATTATTTGTAATACTACAAGTAAACACAAAAGATTGAGCCTGTTCACAATGAGCCCAGGCCAAAATAACAAACACTAACTACAATAGAAATCTCTTGTATGCTTCCTATCTACGATAAAACAAGACAGCTCACCATACTTACTAACACCAAAAACACAACAAGCAAACAACAAACTGATCATTATAATGCATGTTTTCAAAATCCCCTTTTTCCCTGCATGTTTTGTGTACTGTCAGTTCAGACAGTACACAAAACATGGGGGGGGGGGGATTTTGACTGTGTTACACTGGTAATTGTGACCTGTTGACTTGTGTTGTGCCTGAAATATAAAATTTAAATTGTTATTTCACTTATACAGTAATACTTATAAGTAGCTACTCTACAGTTGCAAGACTATTTATATTTACAGTATGTTAAATAAATACACTTTGCAAACTTAGAGATTTAAAGGATCTGTAATACTGGCACGTCCGTCATGCCCAGGTAGCTACATTGTACAAAGCCTTGTGTTCTACCAAAATGCAGCTTCACTTTAATGATTAAAGTATAAATAGTTAGGGAAAGTTAGCAACATTTGTGGCAAATCTGTTCAAATAAATGCTTACACTAGCTTTCTTATTCACAAATGTGTTCATAAGGGTGTCTACTATCACCTCTCAATTTGTTCCAACCCAACTTAAACTTTGTGACAGCTGCTGAAAGTTGGGATACCATTAACAAGGCAAACTTTTCAAATTTTCATCATGCTTTTTATAGCATGTGATGTGTCAAACTAGGAGGGTTTCATGACTCTGAATCCATTGCAAGCATTAGATTTGCATGAAAAACACTCATTGGGCTAAAGAACTGCTATATAGGTTACTGTTTCTTTTCCCCTTTTACCTCCTTACATGATTTCCTATTTTTTATTGTAGAAGTGTATAGGCTATTTCTACGTCTCTAAATGTTCTGATGAATTGAAAATGGTGGACCCTGTTACAAACAAGTGTAATGCTTTATCAGTGTGTCGTCCACAGTAACAGCCTGAGTTGCACTTTCATGTGAAATGAACCCATTCTGCAAACTGTTAATTAATACTTCAATCAATCAATCAATCAATCACAAAATGTCATGAGGTGACTTGAGGTCATCACATTTGGGCAAGTGTCTATGGCTGAATTTTAGCCCAAGGAGTGTTTTTTTTTTGCAAAACTAATGATTGGAATGGATTTAGAATCATGAAAACACGTTGCTACTTAAAGCATAATTTAAATTTGAGAATGTTGCCTTATTGCGACCGAAGGTTAAAAGTTAACCTTCGGTCGGTTAAAAGTTAACGATGGAATTGTGCATTTCCTGTGTGTCGGGCACCGTATGTCGCTGTCGCAGTTAAACCCATATATGGAGATCCCTGATGTCATCAATATTGGCCAGCAACATCTGACCTCAAGCCCTTAGATCTCCATATATGGATATATGTGAGAACCTGTTCCGACAATCCATATGTTGATCCTTCCCCATCCATCCTTCCTCTTCCATGTCTCTCTTTTGAGTTTTACCTATCCATTCAAATTTCAAACTCTAGACGGGCCTTCCCCAAAGTTATTAGTGCAGCCGCGCCCGGGCAGCCAGTGTTCTCAACAGGCTCAAATGAAGGCCCTACCCGGGCCCTCATCAAACCCTACCCGGGCCCTCATCAAACCCTGTACACTCAAGAGAATGTCCCCGAGCTGACCTGTTCTGACATTCCATATGTTGATCTGACCTCATCAAACCCTGTACACTCAAGACATAGACGTACATAATTCATTCCATTCCATGTTGATCTGACCCCCCATGCCAAAGCGCCAGCGCTCGCCCAGCAGTCTGCCGTCAACGAGGCGGATGTGTGCACGCTACCTCGCCCCAAAGGGAGAGGTCGCTTCTCGCCCTCTACTGGTATAGGTTGTTACTGGTACCTCTACTGGTATAGGTTGTTACTGGTATCTCTACTGGTATAGGTTGTTACTGGTACCTCTACTGGTATAGGTTGTTACTGGTATCTCAACTTTCAGCAGGGGGAGTTGGGTTGGAACAACTTGAGAGGTGATAGTAGACGCCTTTATGAACACATTTGTGAAGAAAGCTAGTGGTAAGCATATATATTTTGCCGTAACATTTAACCTTCCCTAACAAGATGTGAAGGGAGCCTATGAAGTAAAAGTACATAAGCAATATATACAATTACTGTTCTCTGGGCAAGTGAACATGCATTTTGAGCAACCAGCCGGAAAGGGCACTTTTTCTAGTTCATAACCCATTCTGAACGGGCACCCATTTTGGTGTCAGCATCATGTTATGCTTTAGCTATTGAAAAATAGCAGATCTACAAGCTCATATCGCGCCACCGAGTGGCGCGATACGAGCTTGTAGGTCTGCTATTTTTGAAAAATCGAAGAGCGACTGACATTTCTAGAATCTGATCTCAGGTCAGAATGGGTTAATCAGACCAGTGTGTGTCCAGTGGAAACCTCGTATGAATCTGATCTCAGGTCAGAATGGGTTAATCAGACCAGTGTGTGTCCAGTGGAAACCTCGTATGAATCTGATCTCAGGTCAGAATGGGATAACTGCTTCTCTCCATTGTGTTGTCAGAAACTGGTGATCACCTGATGGAGGCATCGGTTGATGACGGAGGTATCATGGAAGGAGTCGTGGAAGAAGATGTTGAAGGAGTTGAACAAGTTGCAACAAGAAGAAGGAGTGGTTGGAGAAGTTTTTGGTCATTGAGTCCGCAACAAGAAGAAGAAGAGGTGGAGGAGTACGCATAAGATGAAGAGCACGAGGTTGAGTTCTGTTGGACTGGGGACGATTGGTTGCATTTTAATGATTATTATGATCCTAATAATTGATCTAAATGTATTGCTGAAAGATATTCTGTCAAGCCAGCTTCAATAAATTGAAATAAGCTAAGCTTCCGGTTCCCAGAATATGCCTCTATGGGTTTGTTTCATGATAAGTAGGAACCATATTTTACAATTTAAGAAAGCTTGTCTATAACCTGGATTGAGAACATAATTTGTCGTAGATATGAAATAAATTATTTATAACAGGTAAGAACTCACAAAACAGCACAAAACAGAGACAATCAGGCAACTATTCAAAGTTCACGTGAAGTTTAATCCAGTTTAAAGACAAGGATCAGAACCAGATCAAAGTTTAATCCAGTTAAAAGACAAGGATCAGAACCAGATCAAAGTTTAATCCAGTTTAAAGACAAGGATCATAAGCAGAACCAGATCAAAGTTTAATCCAGTTTAAAGACAAGGATCAGAACCAGATCAAAGTTTAATCCAGTTTAAAGACAAGGATCAGAACCAGATCAAAGTTTAATCCAGTTTAAAGACAAGGATCAGAACCAGATCAAAGTTTAATCCAGTTAAAAGACAAGGATCAGAACCAGATCAAAGTTTAATCCAGTTTAAAGACAAGGATCATAAGCAGAACCAGATCAAAGTTTAATCCAGTTTAAAGACAAGGATAAGAACCACATAAAAAATGGTCACTGAAAAAACAACAAAAAAACACACAGAGTGTTCCATACCGATGGCCGTGCGCTATAGATCTCTTCTTCAAAATGTTTCCTCCAGCTGTGTCTCATTTTGTGTATATCAGTCTTGTTCAGGCAAATTGCAGGCAGGCAAATTCAATTTTAACAAACAAATTAGAATTGTTGTAAAGGATAGTTTTAACCAGCTTTACTTCAAACTTAGGTAAACGCTATAGCTGGAAGCCTGGAGGACAGGATCAGTGACTTGGCCAATCACTGCTGACCCGCCAACTGGAGAGTGTTGTGGTTGAGGGTTTGAATGAATGAATGAATAGTTTATTTCGATCTTTCAGAGGGGAGACATTACACAATAACAGTTTACTTTTTCTTTTTAGGTGATGGAAAAGGCATATAGGCAGAAGCTTAAAGCTTATTAGTGGCAGTGCCTATCCTTATCTCAATGTATTCCAAAATACTATTGAAGATATGCATCACAATCAACATATAAACAAAACAAACAAATGACATTTATAGAAGAAGAAAAGAAAATTAAAAAAAACAAAAAAAAACAGAAAACAGACAAACGAGAAACAAGGAGGAAAAAAAGACAAAAACAGACAAAGCTACAATGTTATACTTTAGTCCAACACTACATAGCATAACATGGCTCAGCTCCTCACTCATTCCAGGTTATATGATATCTATACAATAATTCCTGTTTGAGCCTCTTTTTAAATTGTTTTAGGTTGTTGCTTTGCTTTATTGGCTCAGACAAGCTGCTCCACAGCTTAACTCCATGAACAGAAACACACACATGCTCTTCAAGGTTGTTCCAACACTTATTTGTTTAAAGTTTAATTCCCCTCTCAGCTCATACCTCCCATCCCTATCCCTAAACCTTTAGTTCCCCTCTCAGCTCATACCTCCCATCCCTATCCCTAAACCTTTTTTGGATGTTTCCAGGAAGCAGATTATGTCTTGTTTTAAATAATAGTTGTGCTGTTTTAAAATCAACTAAATCAAAAAACTTTAATGTATGTGAATTTAGAAACAGTGAATTTGTGTGTTCATAGTCATTTACTTTATTGACTATTCTTATTGCTTTTTTCTGCAGTAAATATATTGGCTGAAGGTTGCTTTTGTATGTGTTACCCCACACTTCCACACAGGTGAGATATGGTGTTATAAGGGTGCAATAGAGAGTGATTTATACTTATATACTCACATTTTGAGGGACGCTAGAGCCCCTAAAAAAAACGTCATTGACAATGAAGGGAAAATGTACGTCATTCTTGTCCCTAAACACAAACATTAAATTCCATTAACAATAAAGATAATTTAAAGTTTGCTTTGTCACCGTTTGTTTTACATCACCATTACATCACAACATGAGTTAGACTTTAATGTATTAGCGCCCCTTAGCGTCCAGAATTTTAAATGTAGAATTGAATTGTTCAAGTCGCTCTGGTCCGAGTCCAAGTCGAGTCCCAAGTCATTTGGTCCCAAGTCCAAGTCGAGTCCCAAGTCAATCCAACCCTCAGGTCCGAGTCCCAAGTCGAGTCCCAAGTCATTTGGTCCCAAGTCCAAGTCGAGTCCCAAGTCTTTCTGTTGTGGGCAAGTCAAGCCGAGTCACAAGTCGAGTCACAAGGTTGTGTCAAGTCTAGGCATGCCACGGTATGAGATTTTACAGTACGGTACGGTGCCGGTATTGATAACATATACCTCGGTATTCCACGGTATTTATATTTAAAAAAAAAGAAGAAAAAAAAAGATTCCCCCCCCCCACCTATGTCTTTTGACTACCCCCACCTCCTTATAAGCCCTTCTTTGTTCCCCAACCTGCAGGCCTACATATCTTATTTTTTTATGATAATTTGAATTTTGTTATTGTGACTTGTCGTGATTATGAATTGATTACCCAGGACCGAATGGAAACAAGACAGCAAGGACTTTTTTCAGTGATCCCTTTTTGATCAGTGTTTGACTGTACCTTATAGGCCTACTGATTACATTTCTGCCAATAAAGTATTCAATCAATGAATAAATAGATATTCCCCACTGTATTTCACTGTACTATGGCTCCCCCTAATGGCCGCTTTGTACCCTGTACGCTGTAGCAGAGGTAGTGCAATCTCTGCGCATGCTCACAACTGTCACTGTGTGCCTCCGTGTTGACACTAGTTCACAGACACAACTTCACACTTAGTTAGTACATATGGAAATATGGAATATACAATTGGATCTGGGTGTCTTTCAGCAACACTAACTCAAAGGTAGGAAGCAACTTTTCAATCTACTGCAGCTGTGTGGTGAACATTGCCTTTAGTGTGCAAGTGGATTTGCTTTGAATATGAGCAGCATGCTCTGCCCACTGACGCTGTATTCAAATACCCTGCTGAAACTTCCAGCAAAAACCAGCTGATGATGGTTGCTGGTTTTAGGTGGTTTTAGCTGGTCTTAGGCTGGTTTAGATGGTAGGCTATACCAGGCTGGACATGCTGGTCAGCTGGTCTGGCTCATTTGTCAGTGTATTTGGTTAGCTGGTAGAAGGCTGGATTCTGCTGGTCTTTGCTGGTGAGCCAGCTGGCTGGCCAGATGACCAGCAAAGCCAAGCTGGTAGATGGTCAAGTGGTGGACTGACCAACAAAAACCAGGTTACCATCTGGACTTAGCTGGTCTAATGACTGGACAGACCAGCAAAGCCAAGCTGGTAGCTGGTGTATTGAGTGTACTGGCTTTTGATGAGGTCAGATCAACATATGGAATGTCAGAACAGGTCAGCTCCATTTATGGAGCGTGATGATCTAGTTTCTAGGTGATTATCCATTCTTCTCCCTCACTGACAGTGTCGTATGGACACGGCCATACTGTATATAGGTGTGACGGACTGACGGCCATGGTGCGACGGAATCACTGACTGACATGTTTCTCAGGTTTTCATAGTAATCTGTGGCCTACGGTTGCAACTATACCAGTAAGACGCCTGAGGGCGAGGTCGTGTGCACTGGCCATAATAGTGTGTCTTGAGTGTACATGGTTTGATGAGGTCAGATCAACATATGGAATGTTAGAACAGATCAGCTCCATATATGGAGATCTAAGGGTGGCAGCGGGGGCAGTGTCTTGAGTGTACAGGGTTTGAGGGCCCAGGTAGGGCCGGAACGTCATTTTCAGGCCTGTTGAGAACTCTTGTTTTCGCCGGCTGCCGGGCTAACGAGTCTGGAAGTCCCTCGGAGCCCAGGAGGCACTTATAACTTTGGGGCAGGCCCGTCTAGAGTTTAAATGGACAGGTATCAGTCAAAAGGGAGACATACCAGGTCCCTGATTTACTATCATCCCTGATGATGTCATAATGATGTCACGAGACTTGGGCACAATAATTTTGGGTGACGTACGATTTGGACCACCGACCTACGATCAGCCATTTGAAAATAGCCGATCTACAAGCTCACAATGCATGGACATTCTTAGCTTGTAGATCTGCTATTTTCAAATTATTTTTATATAAAACTTGAAATGAGTGCTTTTAACACAAAGAATGCTTGAAACGTATCCATACGCTTTATTAATCTCTAGCGCCATCTGCTTGTAACGTATGGATACGTTTTATACGTTTTTTTATTGATTACTGTACATCAACGTCCTATCCGCCGGGACAACAAAGGAAGTAACACCGATCATCTCCAGAAAGATCCGCTATGTGATCCGGGAGTTAAAACCCCCCCACCTACTGAAAAGAGGTCTGGTCTAACCACATTCCAGGCATGCCGTATCCATTACGACGTACTGGGGAGGCGGCATCGCCGTCCTGCACACGGCATAGACCAACGCAGATCAGGGGATCTAAAAAGGAGCTACCCATATTCTAGTGTGTGTGAATACACTCGATTCCCCTTCCCCTCCTGTTTCTACATGGTTTCTCCCGAGGCATCTCTCCATCGCATTACAGTTTCTTCCCCCCCCCCCACTCATTCACACAGATCCACTCGACACAGCCCTCTCCATTCCAACTCGCCGGTCTGTCGCCTCATTCTCGGAAATATAAACCCGTATATAAACCAAGAATAATCTCCAACGGTCGATCGCCATTTCACGCACACAGACAGGTATACGCGAAACGAATGACGTATTCTCGAAGGACCGCTATAGGAGAAGCAGTATACATATGACCAACTGTCTTTTTTTCGCCGTCGCGTCAGCCATGTTTGGACAAAGAAGCAGTATACTAGGCTAGCAGATATCACACCGTGGAACCCCCCCCCCACACTGCGAGTTGCGATCGATCGCTTTCAGTTTGCAATGCTACTCTCTCATTCTCGGAAAAAAGATTCTCGGCAGTTGATCACCATAATCGCCGTCGCGTCTTCGCCAGCCAATTGCAGTGATAAGGCGTCTGGTAGGCCGTGTTGGGACCCATGAAAAAGTGCTTAGAAAATGAGTTTCGTTCCCATGTCAAGCGAACTACGCATTCAATGCATTTTTTCATAGATAATACCCTTCTAGACTTTGGGTAAAAAGTTCTACTCATAAAAACCTGCTGTTTTTTTTTATAGCCATAAATGTATAAACAGTTTATAACCAAAAAACGAAAATCGTGTGCTGCTGTTTTTGCTTGTAAAATGTGTTTTTGGCAACAATTTTTTTTTCTCAAATGTCAAATGCATATACATAACATCTGACATAAGTATTGGTGCCTTTAGTTTACTCAGTCATATGTGAATTTATATCATGAAATGTAGCATATTTGTTAAAGAATATGCTTCAACTTAAGTGTTTGCCACACAGTACAATGAAACCTACACAGTAAATTGTGTCAAGAGCTTATGTTTCATACATAGAAAATGTCTCATCCTAATGTGTAATGAAAGGTAGAAAAGAAAATCAGGGCACCTTGGACCAACATGGCAGAAAATCTATCAAAATGTTACCACGCCCCCTAAATTGGAATAATGCAACAAATGGACAAGACTAAGAATTAAAGTAGTAGAGGTCAGAATTATTACAACATATGTTATGAAACATTTATTTATTTACAAGTGGGTCACAGCAAAGGGTCACAGCATCTGTCATCTGTACATCCACCCCCCCGGCCAAGGAAATATATGAAAATTGAAAATACAAAATAACATACAAATGCATAATAATTGTTGAAAAAAAAGAGTAGTAGGCCTACATGGTAACATGTTGGGTTACTCATCCCTATCACTTTCATCAGAGTCATCATCCCATGTAGGCCTACCTCTTTCTTCTGTTTCCTTTGACACATTTTCACAGTCCTGGCAGTGACATAAATCAGTGCAAAACAGTTTTGCAGACATACATGAACATCTTTCAGTCTCACATTTGCTTTTTTTGCAATTACAGTGGACTACCTGCAACACACTATCAGGGGCAGGATTTCTAGTCATCCATTGTACTGTTAACTCCCCATCCTCCATGACCCATCCACTGCCAATGGGTGAAGGAGCACACATCCTACTAGTCAGAGAACGTCTCATCACTGCTGCTTGGTAGTTTGCCCTTTTGCAATGTTGGTGGAGAGCATCACTTGTTGGGGGAATGTACAGTTCTGGCAAAGCTGATGATGCCGTACAGAATGATTTGTACCTTGCATCATTCACGTTTTTGGCAGATGATTGGCCATACAGGTAGCACACATATTTGCTCAGTGTGTTGAAAGTTGACTGGTCAAGGTTAAAACTGCTGCCAAGATGAACCTGCTTGGCTTACCTCAGTTGACTCAAAGAATGCCAAAGAGGTAACCTAAAAGTTCCTCAGACAGATTGAGGCGCAGCTTCCTCAGTGTAAGCAGAAGTCTCTGAGTATCACTAAGTGACTGTTTTGCAGGAGGTGGTAAACTTGGTGACACAAAATTGAACAACAACATGAAAGTCCTGTGAAGAATTTCATTTTGCTGTCATCAAATTCTGAAGGATCAAGAGTACGATGTTTCAACTCACTTTCTAATTTGTTGACTTTATCCCTAAGTGATTGACATTCAGCATTTAAAGATTTAATCTGTTCATGTAATGAGGCAATGTCATTTTGTGTTTCCTCTGTCTGGACCCCAATGCCTGGGACTTCAACAACAGTCTGTACCTCTGCTGTACTTCGATCAGTGATGGAGGTGAAACCAAATAACCTTGGCACGTAGTCAGGATGTAGAGGATCATCACTCTTTTCCCCTTAAATAACAAAAACAACAAAAACATTTACTAGAAATATGATATTAATTTGTTTACATATATGGGGTGTTTTCACATATGTCCTGTTTCAGACATCAGCCTCAAAACAAACTCATCCGGGACGGGGCTGCCAAATCATTGTGAGATTATTTTTTTACATTAACCACTGGAACAATAGCATCCCTATTCTGGAGGGAACATTTGCAGAAAATAGCAGATCTACAAGCTCACAACATTGTTGGTGTAGAGCAGGGGTAGGCAGCTTTAACCACGGGTGCTAAGGGTGACCACTGGCACACACTGGAAACGCCAGTGTCTCACTCTAATGCCAGTCTGGCATTAGAGTGAGAGAGGATTAGCCTGCATGTCTGTAACTGTGTACAAATGGAACCAATGGACCCCATTGGACCCCAAATGGACCCTTCTTAGGAACCAAATGGACCTTACAGGTCTGTAACTCTGAGAGATGGAACCAAATGGACCCTTACAGCCTGAGTGTACAAATGGACACATGCAGGTCTGTAACTCTGACACTATGGGTCCATTTGGTTCCATTCGTACACTCTCAGAGTAAGGCCTAAAAAAAAAAAACTTTGGTTTCCGATTGGCTGTCATTTTTGGGCTGAGTAGGTAGGGATTTTATTTTATTTTATTTTTTTATTTATTTTTTCGTGGGAAGGATGGGTAGCAAGGAATTTTTTTTTTTTTATTTTTTTTTATTTTTTTCGTGGGAAGGATGGGATTTTTTTTATTTTTTTCCTACGGCAATGATGGATAGGCTTCTTTTTTAATAACTTCAATATTTGCCTGAAATACCATCTTTTAAATAATGAATGGTTCAAGTACACATAACACTGTATGCCTACAGCTAAACATTTAGCTCCAAACCAAAGTAAAGTGCTGCATCACTCACATACCAAAAATAAATACAAATGTAAAAAAAATCTTCAAGTAATAAAGCTGAAACATGAACTTGTGTTTTGAAGCAGAGAGCTACTGGCTATCCCTGGATCAAACAAATTAACTTAAACCAACCAATGGCATGAGGAGTTGGAAAACAAAGAATACTGACTGGTGAATGAATTATACCAGGATTTGAAAATAATAAAACATTTTACCCCAGGGTATGAGATGAGCTCAATTCAGAATGAGGAGCTTTAACAATTAAGTCCATTCTAAATACTGATATACAGTATGCAGCTTAAAAGTGAATAGTGTTAGAACGGTGGTTGGTCAAACAGATTAGAACGGTGGTTGTTGAACTTGCTACCGCTGTCTGGCCTCTGGTTTGCGAATAGTGTTCAGCATCAAAGTATATAACTTAAGTTAACTTGCCATATGCTTAAATGTTCTATACGCCCATCGATTAATCAGCAATAGCTCGTTTTGGAAGCGTCGGGGCTTAACGAGACACTGCTGTCTCGTTGTACCCAGCTGGGTGAATAACCTAAATCAACGTCACCACGGTAAATGCTCCATATAACTATGAAAGCGCTAATGTTAATGTTCACTGCATACACGTAATATAGTTGACCAAGCAATGTTACAGTCCACTGTAGGCTACAGCTATTTGGTTTCCAAATCGTAGCGCTGTAGACTACAGCAATCTAATTTCCGCATCGCAGCGCAGCGCGCCTCATGTGTGCCCAAAAGAACAGATCTGCAAGCTGTCGACACGCAATCGAGCGGCATGTTGATAGTTTGTATGTCTGTTATTTTGGTTAGGCAACGCACATTACGCGTGGTATGTGGGTTTGAGAGGCAATGATTAATGTAGGCCTACAGTAGCCTAGTAGATTATAGCCAAGTTGACAGTTTTCATAATATTGTATAGCTCTGTTCTGGACTGTTGCACAACGTTAGCCAACGGTGAATGATGAAAAAGTTGCACTTTGTTAACGAGGACAGTATTGGACATGCTCCGTCACTTCAGAGGATCGCTGCTACTTTGATTCAAAGATGTTTACTCACCCCTGGAAATCGCTGGAAACCATTAGAATGTTGGAAATGGAACGTGAGTTACAACCTCAAGTAGCCTACCATGCACCTCGCGATGACGCATTCCAAAACATTTGCGCACGTGATATTTTAGACGAAAGAAAACTTTATTTTGACTTTGCGCGTCCCGATGGTCTCATCAAAGATAATTTTAATGATCAAAGACTCGGTCGGACTCGGACTCGGTCGTATTCTGAGCTTTTTTTTTTTTTTTTTTTTTTTCCACCAAATGCCAATAAAATAATATGAGTCGCGCATATTTAATAGAGTCGGTCGGCAACCGGAAACCAAAGTTTTTTTTTGTTAGGCCTAAGTCCATTTGTGCAATAACAATCAAACGTTATGTGGGTCCTTGAAAAAAACAAACAAAAAAAGTTTGATATTAAACCACTGTAGTGGTTATCAGTGGACTCTTAATGTGTCATATAAATCAGTGTCATACGATATTCTGAGGGAAACCATGGAGACTTAACATTCAGTAACTGCAGGGTGTGTTGATCAATAAGAACATTAACATTAAAGTCTTTCCACGGACTCACGTAACATGTTGATGAGTAATTACTCCTGACCAGATCTCTTTCCGGGTAACGGACTATGTTAATCCACTAATTGGTCCACAAGAAGAGAACTCCGTTAGGTTCGTTTAAAACGGGACATTGTGTGAAAAGGCCCTTTTACATTGAACGTATGGTTTTACAAAAAAAGCAACATACCTGACACAAAGTGAAAGTGGCACCCCCAAATCCATGTAGCCCTGAAACATGACTACATCGGCGAAGTGCAGCGATCCATTTACTTCTTTTTTCTTTACATTTCGGCAGTCTGTAAAAGGATAGCTCCGAGTTCTTTTTTAATCTGTTTGTACAGTCAATCGCACAACGGCTCTTTCCCATTTTCCCAGTTTAGAGAATGAAAACAGCGTCGCAACAGTGAGTTGCTAGGTTGCTATGGACAACAAAAAGTTCTTCCGCATACGAAGACGTTACGCGCATACTCAAGGGAATAAAGCGGCTACGCGATTGGTCCACGTGACCAAAACCACACCACTCCCCTTGCACATATTATTACGCCTTGTAAGAAATAGTCCCGTTTTAGATCGCGGATTATAAAATAACTGCAGCGTCGGACGAGTAGAACTTTTTTATTTAGACTGTCTACCTATAAATCTCTTTTATGGAGAAAAAATTGTGTAGTCCCCCTTCCGTGGGAACGGACCTGAACGAAAAGGGACCTCACAACACGGCCTATGGGACGTAATCGACCCGTTTGTAATGGATAACGCTTATCGCTCCTGTGGTTCATGTCCAGACATGTCGTGGAACCCCCCCCCCCCCACTGCGAGTTGAGTCGCTCCTGTGGTTCATGTCCAGACATGTCAACCTTTCAAGTCACTGTTATGCTATCGTTCTGAAACTGATCCATGTTGATTTTGTTTACTGAGACAATGATCACATATGTGCACAGAATCATCATCATCATCATGACGTTATCATAGCGAGTTATAAAGGTTTAAAGTCACAGAGATTGACAGGCAGATATAAACATAAATAAATTATTATCATATACATACTACACACTGAATGAAAGCCCTAAATGTCTAATTTTAGGAGGAAAACAAATAAAATACACATATCCCATATACTGTTTGTCAGTACTAGGCTATGAATCCATTTCAGGCATAAAATTCTCTTTTTCAGAGAGAACTTTAGAGAAAGCATGGACCTATAGAACTATTATTCACAAAATAAGGCATATAGCGACATGTATATACTGTATGGAACAGAAGACTCTCTGCTTTCATAAGAAAAAAACTAATACTGTAATAATAATAAAAAACACACCCATGTGAAGTGAGCAGTGCAATGTTGTGAAGTGAGCAGTGCAACATTGCACTGCTCACTTCAAAGGGGTGTGATTTTTATTATTATTACAGTAGAAGTATTTTTCTTATGAAAGCAGAGAGTCTTATGTTTCATACGGTATATAGTATGAACATGTCGCTATAGGCCTTATTTTGTGAATATTTAGTTGTCGGGTCCATGTCTTGTCTAAAATACGAGAGGATTTCAGAAAATGCATGGACCTGAACTGCTCAGGGCTTTCATTCGGTGTATGGTATGTATAGGATAGTCTTTGTGCTCATATTTATATCGGTCTGTCGGTCTGAAAAAACTGAACTGAAATGTCTGTCAACTTCAACCTTCCATATCTCTGCTGTTTTTTCAAGCGAGCAGCGTGCCTTCAAAAGCAGGTTTTAGAAAAAAGTCAATATCTCCAGAATGGAAGATGGTAGAATCATAATTTTTTTTTTAAATTGAAGTGGACATGTTTGGCCTACTTTTTATTTATGCGATGTGATTCTCGCTATAAGAGGCCCCTCGCTGTGGGCCCCTAAAAAGTTAAAAAGTCCAATGTTAATCGCTTAGCACCAGCAATCCTGAGAAAATTTCAAACCTTAGCATACAATGTGTTAATGTTGGTACTTTAAGTATATTTCGATGCCAATAACTTTTGTACTTTTACTCAAGTACATTTCAAATTCCAGACTTTTACTATATAGTTATATATAATAGTTACAGTTTATAGTTATATATTGCAGTATTATATAGCAGTAATTTCGGAACAATGAACCTTCTGACTAATGACACGGCACCCAATATAGGACTATTGTTATTGGTACACTTCATGGTTCAATTCCGTTTGTTTGTTGTTTCGTAGATGAAGATGTGTTTGCTGCTCGCTGTGTCCATGTTCTGTGTTTTGTTGTTGTTTTGTAGATGAAGATGTGTTTGCTGCTCGCTGTGTCCATGTTCTGTGTTTTGTTGTTGTTTTGTAGATGAAGATGTGTTTGCTGCTCGCTGTGTCCATGTTCTGTGTTTTGTTGTTGTTTTGTAGATGAAGATGTGTTTGCTGCTCGCTGTGTCCATGTTCTGTGTTTTGTTGTTGTTTTGTAGATGAAGATGTGTTTGCTGCTCGCTGTGTCCATGTTCTGTGTTTTGTTGTTGTTTTGTAGATGAAGATGTGTTTGCTGCTCGCTGTGTCCATGCTGGTTCTTCTGGTCCCGCTGGACGCGGGCAAGGGGGACCGAACCGGAGCTTTCAATGCTGGTAAGAGGCTCCCAAACTGAGGGCTCTATTGTCGTCGTCCATGCTAAACCCCTTATCCCTAAACTTATTTAACTTTTTTTTTTTTTTTTACGATTTTGAAAAACATTTTGGAATAGTTAAAATAGCCAATCTACAAGCTCACAACGTGTCGATGTAGTGATCGGCTATAGTTAAACTATTCAAAAGTGTTTTTCTAAATAATTTAAAAAAGGCAAAGAAGTTAATTGGGATGAGGGGTTTAGCAGTACGAGTCTCTTAAGTTATGGTATGTATAGTGGTTCACAAATGGTGTCCGAGGCAGACTACTGTGCTACGAGACTAGTTCACTAGTTCACTACTACACTAGTTCACTAGTTCACTACTACACTAGTTCACTAGTTCACTACTACACTAGTTCACTAGTTCACTACTACACTAGTTCACTAGTTCACTACTACACTAGTTCACTAGTTCACTAGTTCACTACTACACTAGTTCACTAGTTCACTACTACACTAGTTCACTAGTTCACTACTACACTAGTTCACTAGTTCAGTGTTTCCCAACCTTTTTTGTCCCAGGGCACACTTTTCATATAGCCTAAAGATCTTGGGGCACACCTAGATATAGGGTGTATATAGGCCTATCTCTATATACATATACATACATTATGTATTATATTTAGATTATAGTTTTAGATTATATCATTTAGTATTATTATGAGCAATTCTTTTTTATTTGTTGTTCACAGTTGGAGTTGCATCATGGCAAACCAAACCTCTACCAATCCAATGCATGGTCTTCACTTTAAGCACAGCTTGTACACCTCAGCATTGACTGCCTACACCTGGCCTGCAGGGTGCCACATGATGAGTTAAGACGCTTACCCTCACTCTGACTGTTTGATCTGGTTCTGATCCTTGTCTTTAAACTGGATTAAACTTTGATCTGGTTCTGATCCTTGTCTTTAAACTGGATTAAACTTTGATCTGGTTCTGATCCTTGTCTTTAAACTGGATTAAACTTTGATCTGGTTCTGATCCTTGTCTTTAAACTGGATTAAACTTTGATCTGGTTCTGATCCTTGTCTTTAAACTGGATTAAACTTTGATCTGGTTCTGATCCTTGTCTTTAAACTGGATTAAACTTTGATCTGGTTCTGATCCTTGTCTTTAAACTGGATTAAACTTTGATCTGGTTCTGATCCTTGTCTTTAAACTGGATTAAACTTTGATCTGGTTCTAATCCTTGTCTTTAAACTGGATTAAACTTTGATCTGGTTCTGATCCTTGTCTTTAAACTGGATTAAACTTTCATCTGGTTCTGATCCTTGTCTTTAAACTGGATTCAACTTTGATCTGGTTCTGATCCTTGTCTTTAAACTGGATTAAACTTTGATCTGGTTCTGATCCTTGTCTTTAAACTGGATTAAACTTTGATCTGGTTCTGATCCTTGTCTTTAAACTGGATTCAACTTGACGTGAACTTTGAATAGTTGCCTGATTGTCTCTGTTTTGTGCTGTTTTGTGAGTTCTTACCTGTTATAAATAATTTATTTCATATCTACGACAAATTATGTTCTCAATCCAGGTTATAGACAAGCTTTGTTAAATTGTAAAATATGGTTCCTACTTATCATGAAACAAACCCATAGAGGCATATTCTGGGAACCGGAAGCTTAGCTTATTTCAATTTATTGAAGCTGGCTTGACAGAACATCTTTCAGCAATACATTTAGATCAATTATTAGGATCATAATAATCATTAAAATGCAACCAATCGTCCCCAGTCCAACAGAACTCAACCTCGTGCTCTTCATCTTATGCGTACTCAACCACCTCTTCTTCCTCTTGTTGCGGACTCAACGACCAAAAACTTCTTCACCTCTTCTTCTTCTTCTTGTTGCAACTTGTTCAACTCCTTCAACAATATCTTCCACGACTCCTTCCATGACATCTCCGGCACCAAATCATACCTGATCCACTTTCTCAGGCTAACCCACTCATACACCAGTTTCTGACAACACAATGGAGAGAAGCAGTTATGAACTAGAAAAAGTGCCCTTTCCGGCTGGTTGCTCAAAATGCATGTTCACTTGCCCAGAGAACAGTAATTGTATATTGCTTATGTACTTTATAGGCTCCCATCACATCTTGTTAGGGAAGGTTAAATGTTACGGCAAAATATATATGCTTACCACTAGCTTTCTTCACAAATGTGTTCATAAAGGCGTCTACTATCACCTCTCAAGTTGTTCCAACCCAACTCCCGGGTAGGGTTTGATGAGGGCCCAGGTAGGGCCTTCATTTGAGCCTGTTGAGAACGCTGGCTGCCCGGGCGCGGCTGCACTAATAACTTTGGGGAAGGCCCGTCTAGAGTTTGAAATTTGAATGGATAGGTAAAACTCAAAAGAGAGACATGGAAGAGGAAGGATGGATGGGGAAGGATCAACATATGGATTGTCGGAACAGGTTCTCACATATATCCATATATGGAGATCTAAGGGCTTGAGGTCAGATGTTGCTGGCCAATATTGATGACATCAGGGATCTCCATATATGGGTTTAACTGCGACAGCGACATACGGTGCCCGACACACAGGAAATGCACAATTCCATCGTTAACTTTTAACCGACCGAAGGTTAACTTTTAACCTTCGGTCGCAATAAGGCAACATTCTCAAATTTAAATTATGCTTTAAGTAGCAGCGTGTGACATGTGGGTTTTCATGATTCTAAATCCATTCCAATCATTAGTTTTGCACAAAAAAACACTCCTTGGGCTAAATTCAGCCATAGCCACTTGCCCAAAATGTGATGACCTCAAGTCACCTCATGACATTTTGTGATTGATTGATTGATTGATTGAAGTATTAATTAACAGTTTGCAGAATGGATTAATTTCACATGAAAGTGCAACTCAATACAAAGGCTGTTACTGTGGACGACACACTGATAAAGCATTACACTTGTTTGTAACAGGGTCCACCATTTTCAATTCATCAGAACATTTAGAGACGTAGAAATAGCCTATACACTTCTACAATAAAAAATAGGAAATCATGTAAGGAGGTAAAAGGGGAAAAGAAACAGTAACCAGACGTTTTTAGCCCAATGAGTGTTTTTCGTGCAAATCTAATGCTTGCAATGGATTCAGAGTCATGAAACCCTCCTAGTTTGACACATCACATGCTATAAAAAGCATGATGAAAATTTGAAAAGTTTGCCTTGTTAATGGTATCCCAACTTTCAGCAGCTGTCACAAAGTTTAAGTTGGGTTGGAACAAATTGAGAGGTGATAGTAGACACCCTTATGAACACATTTGTGAATAAGAAAGCTAGTGTAAGCATTTATTTGAACAGATTTGCCACAAATGTTGCTAACTTTCCCTAACTATTTATACTTTAATCATTAAAGTGAAGCTGCATTTTGGTAGAACACAAGGCTTTGTACAATGTAGCTACCTGGGCATGACGGATGTGCCAGTATTACAGATCCTTTAAATCTCTAAGTTTGCAAAGTGTATTTATTTAACATACTGTAAATATAAATAGTCTTGCAACTGTAGAGTAGCTACTTATAAGTATTACTGTATAAGTGAAATAACAATTTAAATTTTATATTTCAGGCACAACACAAGTCAACAGGTCACAATTACCAGTGTAACACAGTCAAAATCCCCCCCCCCCCATGTTTTGTGTACTGTCTGAACTGACAGTACACAAAACATGCAGGGAAAAAGGGGATTTTGAAAACATGCATTATAATGATCAGTTTGTTGTTTGCTTGTTGTGTTTTTGGTGTTAGTAAGTATGGTGAGCTGTCTTGTTTTATCGTAGATAGGAAGCATACAAGAGATTTCTATTGTAGTTAGTGTTTGTTATTTTGGCCTGGGCTCATTGTGAACAGGCTCAATCTTTTGTGTTTACTTGTAGTATTACAAATAATGTAAATATCATTTTACATGAGTCTGTCATTATGTGTTCACATACCTTATGAGCATCATCTTTCCATCCCTTCTCTTTAAAGAACTTCGTCAAACACTGACAACACAATGGAGAGAAGCATATGTTATGTTATGTTATGTTATGTTATGTTATGTTATGGTATGTTATGTTATGTTATGAAGGCTCACAGACCAGCACAAATACAGCAGTTATAGGCTTCGGACCCCCATATTAAAAAATAAATTATTATTATTATTATTATTATTATTATAGGCTATACGATGCTTCATTGCTTCTTGCCTACTCAACCTATTCTTTTTCAACCAAGGTTCAAGTTTTAGACAAAGTAAAAGGTGAGTGTTAATAGTTTTGAAATTGCTGCTTTCTTTCGTTTTAGCGATTGTAGCTATTTTTGACAGGGGGCGGGGGCTTTTTTTTACCATTGTTTACGTAGTTTTCTTTATTAATATTTACTATAGTCCTAATAAACCCCAGGAAATTACATCTGGCCACAAAAGATCACAGGATCTACTGAATGTGAAGGTAGAGGTACTATAGGATGTGTCGTAGGCTCAATATGTCAGTTTGTCACATTCAATAGATCCTGTGATCTTTTGTGGCCAGATATAATTTCTTGGGGTCTAGTAGGACTATAGTAAATAATACAAATAAATAAATCACCATATTCTTTTGTAAAAGAAAAACATATTTAGGACCATGTTCAAATGCGCCCTGTCAAAAGAATAGCTAAAATCGCTAAAAGAAAAACTAGAAAAATTGCCCTTTTGGGCACAAGTCTCCCCCAGGACGATATAGGAGTGTGTGTGATGTTTGGCAAAATGTTTAGGAGTAATATAAACATGTTTTTGTGTGGGGTTTTTTACAACAATTTTCTTCATTTTGTTGAGGAAATGCAGAGCCAGATATAGCATCTCTGAGGATACAATTCTGGATGAGCAGGACATGTGCAGCATTTTGTACAAAACGGGACACTCCTGAAAACTTTGGAAGGCAATCTTAGCCAATCAGTGAAGAATCTGAGAAATCCAACAGACTCGTCTTGATCACATGACTACAGAGATCATGTGTACCGATTTGCGTGAGATTTGGATGAAATCTGTGCGACTAACATAAACAATGTGCCTCATGGTGGCGCTATAACCGGCAGATGTGGAGGGATGCAGGGACAATGCTTTTCCTTGGCCTCTAGGGAGTGTGCATACATAAGTTGTATACAGATCGATGCAGTTATACCTGTAGGTAAAAACAGGTATTGCCCTGTTATAGCGCCACCTTGAGGCTGATTTGGAACAAAATGAGTGGCATGTCGTCCGCGGCCTAGTGTAAATGTGTGTGTATAATTTCACGTAAATTGCACACTGTGTTTGTGATTTGTGGCATTTTGTTCAAAACGGACCAATCATGTGAGCTTTGGAAGCCAATCTTAGCCAATCAGGATGGAAGATGGGAAATGGTGCAGATCCGTGTTGATCACATGACTATGGAGATAGTGTATACCGAATTGTGTGATGTATGGATAAAATGTGCACGAGTAATCTACAGAAATGTGTTTTGCCTAAATCGGCCTCATGGTGGCGCTATAAGAGGCCGTTGAGGAATATTTGGGGCAGAGGTTTGTCGTTGGCATCCAGGGAGTGTGTGTGCACAGTTTGGCATGGATCGGGCCAACGGTGCCGGAGATTAGCTGGTAGCGGACGGACGGACGGACGGACGGACATACGCAAGAACACACAAAACATCCTCTATCCCCATGCCTTCGGCCTGGTGGAGACAGTTAACACTCACCTTTCACTTTGTCTAATAGCAACCTAAAACTTGAACCGTGGTTGAAAAAAACTAAAATTGTCCTTTAAAACCCATTCTGACCGGGCACCCATTTTGGTGTCAGCATCACGTTATGCTTTAGCTATTTAAAAATAGCAGATCTACAAGCTCATAGCGCGCCACCAAGTGGCGCGATACAAGCTTGTAGGTCTGCTATTTTTGAAAAATCGCAGAGCGACTGACATTTTTTTAATCTGATCTCAGGTCAGAATGGGTTCATCAGACCAGTGTGTGTCCGGCGGAAACCTCGTATGAATCTGATCTCAGGTCAGAATGGGTTAAAGAGTATTTTGAGTTTGTTATCTTGGCCTGGACTCAATCTGAACTGACCTTTTAGATTCCAATGTTTGTGTAAATGTTTGTGTAAATGTTTGTGTAAATGTTTGTGTAAATGTTTGTGTAAATAGCATTTCACTTGAGTCGGTCTGTATATGCATTCACATTACCTTGACGAGGAACTCTCTACGACCAGGATCTTTAGCAAGATGGAGTTTTGGAAGTAGACCAGGATCACGTTCGAAAATGGGAAGGAGCTCGATATTAAAGTGAATAGCGTCACTGGCAGCCATACGAAGGAGAACATGATCCTGTAAGGGACAGAGAGTTTCTGAAGTTACAAGTTGTCAAAGTCCCTTTTAAGGTTCAGACGTTTGTTTACTTGTAGTATTAGGCTACAACTTGTCAGGACACCTCAGTATCAGGACCCTTATGCAGGACACCTCAGTATCAGGACCCTTATGCAGGACACCTCAGTATCAGGACCCTTATGCAGGACACCTCAGTATCAGGACCCTTATGCAGGACACCTCAGTATCAGGACCCTTATGCAGTATCAGGACCCTTATGCAGGACACCTCAGTATCAGGACCCTTATGCAGGACACCTCAGTATCAGGACCCTTATGCAGGACACCTCAGTATCAGGACCCTTATGCAGAGTCAGGACACCTCAGTATCAGGACCCTTATGCAGAGTCAGGACACCTCAGTATCAGGACCCTTATGCAGAACACCTCAGTATCAGGACCCTTATGCAGAACACCTCAGTATCAGGACCCTTATGCAGAACACCTCAGTATCAGGACCCTTATGCAGGACACCTCAGTATCAGGACCCTTATGCAGGACACCTCAGTATCAGGACCCTTATGCAGAGTCAGGACACCTCAGTATCAGGACCCTTATGCAGGACACCTCAGTATCAGGACCCTTATGCAGGACACCTCAGTATCAGGACCCTTATGCAGAGTCAGGACACCTCAGTATCAGGACCCTTATGCAGAGTCAGGACACCTCAGTATCAGGACCCTTATGCAGGACACCTCAGTATCAGGACCCTTATGCAGAGTCAGGACACCTCAGTATCAGGACCCTTATGCAGGACACCTCAGTATCAGGACCCTTATGCAGGACACCTCAGTATCAGGACCCTTATGCAGTATCAGGACCCTTATGCAGTATCAGGACCCTTATGCAGTATCAGGACCCTTATGCAGTATCAGGACCCTTATGCAGTATCAGGACCCTTATGCAGTATCAGGACCCTTATGCAGTATCAGGACCCTTATGCAGTATCAGGACCCTTATGCAGTATCAGGACCCTTATGCAGTATCAGGACCCTTATGCAGAACACCTCAGTATCAGGACCCTTATGCAGAACACCTCAGTATCAGGACCCTTATGCAGTATCAGGACCCTTATGCAGAACACCTCAGTATCAGGACCCTTATGCAGAACACCTCAGTATCAGGACCCTTATGCAGAACACCTCAGTATCAGGACCCTTATGCAGGACACCTCAGTATCAGGACCCTTATGCAGTATCAGGACCCTTATGCAGTATCAGGACCCTTATGCAGTATCAGGACCCTTATGCAGTATCAGGACCCTTATGCAGTATCAGGACCCTTATGCAGGACAAACTCAGAAAACCACGAGAGAGGAGCTGTTACCTTTAAGTAGCTCTAAGCAATAATATGTCAAAATGTTTAATGACCTTTTCATTTTTTTACTACAGCATGCAGAGGAGAAGTCATAACAGAACCATCTAAACACTACAGCATGCAGAGGAGAAGTCATAACAGAACCATCTAAACACTACAGCATGCAGAGGAGAAGTCATAACAGAACCATCTAAACACTACAGCATGCAGAGGAGAAGTCATAACAGAACCATCTAAACACTACAGCATGCAGAGGAGAAGTCATAACAGAACCATCTAAACACTACAGCATGCAGAGGAGAAGTCATAACAGAACCATCTAAACACTACAGCATGCAGAGGAGAAGTCATAACAGAACCATCTAAACACTACAGCATGCAGAGGAGAAGTCATAACAGAACCATCTAAACACTACAGCATGCAGAGGAGAAGTCATAACAGAACCATCTAAACACTACAGCATGCAGAGGAGAAGTCATAACAGAACCATCTAAACACTACAGCATGCAGAGGAGAAGTCATAACAGAACCATCTAAACACTACAGCATGCAGAGGAGAAGTCATAACAGAACCATCTAAACACTACAACATGCAGAGGAGAAGTCATAACAGAACCATCTAAACACTACAACATGCAGAGGAGAAGTCATAACAGAACCATCTAAACACTACAGCATGCAGAGGAGAAGTCATAACAGAACCATCTAAACACTACAACATGCAGAGGAGAAGTCATAACAGAACCATCTAAACACTACAGCATGCAGAGGAGAAGTCATAACAGAACCATCTAAACACTACAGCATGCAGTCATAACAGAACCATCTAAACACTACAACATGCAGAGGAGAAGTCATAACAGAACCATCTAAACACTACAGCATGCAGAGGAGAAGTCATAACAGAACCATCTAAACACTACAGCATGCAGAGGAGAAGTCATAACAGAACCATCTAAATACTACAACATGCAGAGGAGAAGTCATAACAGAACCATCTAAACACTACAACATGCAGAGGAGAAGTCATAACAGAACCATCTAAACACTACAGCATGCAGAGGAGAAGTCATAACAGAACCATCTAAACACTACAACATGCAGAGGAGAAGTCATAACAGAACCATCTAAACACTACAGCATGCAGAGGAGAAGTCATAACAGAACCATCTAAACACTACAGCATGCAGAGGAGAAGTCATAACAGAACCATCTAAACACTACAGCATGCAGAGGAGAAGTCATAACAGAACCATCTAAACACTACAGCATGCAGAGGAGAAGTCATAACAGAACCATCTAAACACTACAGCATGCAGAGGAGAAGTCATAACAGAACCATCTAAACACTACAGCATGCAGAGGAGAAGTCATAACAGAACCATCTAAACACTACAGCATGCAGAGGAGAAGTCATAACAGAACCATCTAAACACTACAACATGCAGAGGAGAAGTCATAGCAGAACCACCTAAACACTACAGCATGCAGAGGAGAAGTCATAACAGAACCATCTAAACACTACAGCATGCAGAGGAGAAGTCATAACAGAACCATCTAAACACTACAGCATGCAGAGGAGAAGTCATAACAGAACCATCTAAACACTACAGCATGCAGAGGAGAAGTCATAACAGAACCATCTAAACACTACAACATGCAGAGGAGAAGTCATAACAGAACCATCTAAACACTACAGCATGCAGAGGAGAAGTCATAACAGAACCATCTAAACACTACAACATGCAGAGGAGAAGTCATAACAGAACCATCTAAACACTACAACATGCAGAGGAGAAGTCATAACAGAACCATCTAAACACTACAGCATGCAGATGAGAAGTCATAACAGAACCATCTAAACACTACAGCATGCAGAGGAGAAGTCATAACAGAACCATCTAAACACTACAGCATGCAGAGGAGAAGTCATAACAGAACCATCTAAACACTACAGCATGCAGAGGAGAAGTCATAACAGAACCATCTAAACACTACAGCATGCAGAGGAGAAGTCATAACAGAACCATCTAAACACTACAGCATGCAGAGGAGAAGTCATAACAGAACCATCTAAACACTACAGCATGCAGAGGAGAAGTCATAACAGAACCATCTAAACACTACAACATGCAGAGGAGAAGTCATAACAGAACCATCTAAACACTACAACATGCAGAGGAGAAGTCATAACAGAACCATCTAAACACTACAGCATGCAGAGGAGAAGTCATAACAGAACCATCTAAACACTACAACATGCAGAGGAGAAGTCATAACAGAACCATCTAAACACTACAGCATGCAGAGGAGAAGTCATAACAGAACCATCTAAACACTACAGCATGCAGTCATAACAGAACCATCTAAACACTACAACATGCAGAGGAGAAGTCATAACAGAACCATCTAAACACTACAGCATGCAGAGGAGAAGTCATAACAGAACCATCTAAACACTACAGCATGCAGAGGAGAAGTCATAACAGAACCATCTAAACACTACAACATGCAGAGGAGAAGTCATAACAGAACCATCTAAACACTACAACATGCAGAGGAGAAGTCATAACAGAACCATCTAAACACTACAGCATGCAGAGGAGAAGTCATAACAGAACCATCTAAACACTACAACATGCAGAGGAGAAGTCATAACAGAACCATCTAAACACTACAGCATGCAGAGGAGAAGTCATAACAGAACCATCTAAACACTACAGCATGCAGAGGAGAAGTCATAACAGAACCATCTAAACACTACAGCATGCAGAGGAGAAGTCATAACAGAACCATCTAAACACTACAGCATGCAGAGGAGAAGTCATAACAGAACCATCTAAACACTACAGCATGCAGAGGAGAAGTCATAACAGAACCATCTAAACACTACAGCATGCAGAGGAGAAGTCATAACAGAACCATCTAAACACTACAGCATGCAGAGGAGAAGTCATAACAGAACCATCTAAACACTACAACATGCAGAGGAGAAGTCATAGCAGAACCACCTAAACACTACAGCATGCAGAGGAGAAGTCATAACAGAACCATCTAAACACTACAGCATGCAGAGGAGAAGTCATAACAGAACCATCTAAACACTACAGCATGCAGAGGAGAAGTCATAACAGAACCATCTAAACACTACAGCATGCAGAGGAGAAGTCATAACAGAACCATCTAAACACTACAACATGCAGAGGAGAAGTCATAACAGAACCATCTAAACACTACAGCATGCAGAGGAGAAGTCATAACAGAACCATCTAAACACTACAACATGCAGAGGAGAAGTCATAACAGAACCATCTAAACACTACAACATGCAGAGGAGAAGTCATAACAGAACCATCTAAACACTACAGCATGCAGATGAGAAGTCATAACAGAACCATCTAAACACTACAGCATGCAGAGGAGAAGTCATAACAGAACCATCTAAACACTACAGCATGCAGAGGAGAAGTCATAACAGAACCATCTAAACACTACAGCATGCAGAGGAGAAGTCATAACAGAACCATCTAAACACTACAGCATGCAGAGGAGAAGTCATAACAGAACCATCTAAACACTACAGCATGCAGAGGAGAAGTCATAACAGAACCATCTAAACACTACAGCATGCAGAGGAGAAGTCATAACAGAACCATCTAAACACTACAGCATGCAGAGGAGAAGTCATAACAGAACCATCTAAACACTACAGCATGCAGAGGAGAAGTCATAACAGAACCATCTAAACACTACAGCATGCAGAGGAGAAGTCATAACAGAACCATCTAAACACTACAGCATGCAGAGGAGAAGTCATAACAGAACCATCTAAACACTACAGCATGCAGAGGAGAAGTCATAACAGAACCATCTAAACACTACAGCATGCAGAGGATAAGTCATAACAGAACCATCTAAACACTACAGCATGCAGAGGAGAAGTCATAACAGAACCATCTAAACACTACAGCATGCAGAGGAGAAGTCATAACAGAACCATCTAAACACTACAGCATGCAGAGGAGAAGTCATAACAGAACCATCTAAACACTACAGCATGCAGAGGAGAAGTCATAACAGAACCATCTAAACACTACAGCATGCAGAGGAGAAGTCATAACAGAACCATCTAAACACTACAACATGCAGAGGAGAAGTCATAACAGAACCATCTAAACACTACAGCATGCAGAGGAGAAGTCATAACAGAACCATCTAAACACTACAGCATGCAGAGGAGAAGTCATAACAGAACCATCTAAACACTACATTATGCAGAGGAGAAGTCATAACAGAACCATCTAAACACTACAGCATGCAGAGGAGAAGTCATAACAGAACCATCTAAACACTACAGCATGCAGAGGAGAAGTCATAACAGAACCATCTAAACACTACAGCATGCAGAGGAGAAGTCATAACAGAACCATCTAAACACTACAGCATGCAGAGGAGAAGTCATAACAGAACCATCTAAACACTACAGCATGCAGAGGAGAAGTCATAACAGAACCATCTAAACACTACAGCATGCAGAGGAGAAGTCATAACAGAACCATCTAAACACTACAGCATGCAGAGGAGAAGTCATAACAGAACCATCTAAACACTACAGCATGCAGAGGAGAAGTCATAACAGAACCATCTAAACACTACAACATGCAGAGGAGAAGTCATAACAGAACCATCTAAACACTACAACATGCAGAGGAGAAGTCATAACAGAACCATCTTCCCTTTTTGGTTCAGACTTTTACTTGTAGTATTACAAATAGTATAAAGTAGCATTTTACATCGATCGTCGACCTGTCACTCTGCCGTTCACGTTACCTCATGATCCTCTTCATTGAAGTCTAAAGGATTGGTAGCCTTAACGACATCGTGCAGTAGGCGAGGATCACGAGAGACAGCATCACAGAGGCGAATGTCAGGAAGGCGAACAACAGCGTCGAGAGTATCACGAATATACTCATCCATGTCGTCAGAATCCTATAAAGGGACAGAACGTTTAGCTGAAGTTAGGGTTGTTGTAGCTCTGGTCCATAGCCTTCTACTGCTTCTACCATTCTGCCCTGCGCAGTCTAAGGTCGCATTCATACCAGAGAGCTTTGCTGCGATTAAAAACGAATCCTGCTGCGCATTGTCAGAAAGTGCGCTTCGTTTGGCAGGTGTGAAGGCTCATTCGAATCCTAATGCGCAGCAAATAACCGCATTTTACTCCGCCCAAAAACGTGGGTTTCGCTTCGCTTCGAATCGCACTTGACTACGATTCGGTGCAGGTGTGAATGCAATCCGCAGTAAATAAAGGAAATGAAGCAAACATAATGTGGCGGGTGAGGAGCTGAACACAGTTGGAGACGGAGAAGGCATATTTTACGCAGCGCAAAGATGTCCCGTTACCGTGGATAGACGTGGTCGAATAAGGAGACTGAAGCCCTGATCGAAATGAGGACGTGTAGCCTACATTAATCAATTGCTTAAGTGAACACATAAAAACACTGCAGTGTATTATAGCCTACATAATATTCTGTCTGTCTGTCTGTCTGTCTGTGCGTGCCGTAAACATGGAGTGCTGTCACTGTGTGGGGACTGGGGAGTTATATCAGTGCGCTCATGCAGCGCTGTACTGCATGCCCAAAAGAACAGTGTGTGGCGGCTGCGTGCGTAGAGAGAGAGAGAGAGGGGGGGGGGGGGTCCCAGACGGCACGACACATGCACGTACATTTCACTGTGTAGGCTATAGTTTATGAATGGAACACATTGATAAAGGTCCCCCCTGCTGCGTTTCCAATTGCTGCGAATGACAGTGTGAAGGCAAACCCCAGCCAATTAAATATGCAAGAATTCCAATTCCCCGCCCATACGGATCTGAGTCTACCGAAGTATTAGGTGAGAATGTGACCTAAGGCTCTGGGACTTTCAGTTTTAAATCTCACATCCAAATCAGACCAGCCTCTCCTCTTTGGCGTAAATAAAAAGAACGTTTTTGCTACTCACCAAAACAAAGGCCTACTTTCCTTAGTGGACGCACTCTGATTGATGATTTTACACTTGCTGAAAATAGCAGATCTACAAGCTACAAGCTAAAGAATTTTGGGGGTTCAAACCCCACAGTACCTCTGAAATACGAGCTTGTAGGTCTGCTATTTTTAGAAAAATCGAAGAACGACTGACATTTTTTTAATCTGATCTCAGGTCAGAATGGGTTCATCAGACCAGTGTGTGTCCAGTGGAAACCTCGTATGAATCTGATCTCAGGTCAGAATGGGATAATCACAAGCAGGAAATGGAATGCTTCAATCATATACCAGATATCTATAATAAGCCCTACTAGTCTTAACACACAAACCTGAATTTGATCAGTTTTGTATTATATAGATTATTATTATTGTTATTATTATTATTATTATTATTATTATTATTATTATTATTATTATTATTATTATTATTATTATTATTATTATTATTATTATTTTAATGACCTGTGCTAGGTGCTGGTCCTGCTGTCACTTCTTCACTCTCTGGGCACGTTCGGAAATACCGCACCGGAGCGCACTGGCCTGTTAGTTTGCATTGCACAGTGCACTCAGTGCGCTATTTCCGAACGCGCCCTCTGTGTCATGTAACTGTATGGTGGTCTTTTGCACACAAAAACACACTCATTGGGCTAAAAACGGCCATGCCCAATTGTGCTGACATCATCACATTTATGATGACGGCAATGGCATTTTTCAATGAGTGTTTTTTTCCCCGCAAAACTAATGCTTGGAATGGATTCAGCATCATGAAAAGGCCCTAGTTTAAACTAATGCTTGGAATGGATTCAGCATCATGAAAAGCCCCTAGTTTAAACTAATGCTTGGAATGGATTCAGCATCATGAAAAGCCCCTAGTTTAAACTAATGCTTGGAATGGATTCAGCATCATGAAAAGGCCCTAGTTTAAACTAATGCTTGGAATGGATTCAGCATCATGAAAAGCCCCTAGTTTAAACTAATGCTTGGAATGGATTCAGCATCATGAAAAGCCCCTAGTTTAAACTAATGCTTGGAATGGATTCAGCATCATGAAAAGCCCCTAGTTTAAACTAATGCTTGGAATGGATTCAGCATCATGAAAAGCCCCTAGTTTAAACTAATGCTTGGAATGGATTCAGCATCATGAAAAGCCCCTAGTTTAAACTAATGCTTGGAATGGATTCAGCATCATGAAAAGCCCCTAGTTTGACACATCACATGCTACATAATTAACATAAAGCATGATGACATTTTGAATATTTTTCCTTCTATAGGTTGTTAATGGTAATATGGTCACAGATTATGCCAATTATTTAAAAATTTGCTCAACTTATGCAAGTGCATTTTACATGAGACTGTCACATTACCGTCTCATCGTCCGTGGTCCAGGTACCCCAATCATAAGTCTATAGGCTAAGGGACAGCAAGTTTCTGAAGTTATTACAAGTTAAGACCCCTTTAGGTTCCAATTTTTGTTTTTACAAATAGTGTAAATAGCATTTTACATGATTATGTCACTACTGTATGCGTTCACATTACCGTAGGGATAGTCACAGGACGGTCACCAACATCAAGTAGGTAATCCCCTGTTCTGATCCACCCAGTCTATGGGACAGAACGTTTCTGAAGTTACAACATAGTAATCACAACGCCCAGGCTATGGGACAGAACGTTTCTGAAGTTACAACATAGTAATCACACCGCCCAGGCTATGGGACAGAACGTTTCTGAAGTTACAACATAGTAATCACACCGCCCAGGCTATGGGACAGAACGTTTCTGAAGTTACAACATAGTAATCACACCGCCCAGGCTATGGGACAGAACGTTTCTGAAGTTACAACATAGTAATCACACCGCCCAGGCTATGGGACAGAACGTTTCTGAAGTTACAACATAGTAATCACACCGCCCAGGCTATGGGACAGAACGTTTCTGAAGTTACAACATAGTAATCACACCGCCCAGGCTATGGGACAGAACGTTTCTGAAGTTACAACATCGTAATCATACCGCCCAGGCTATGGGACAGAACGTTTCTGAAGTTACAACATGGTAATCATACCGCCCAGGCTATGGGACAGAACGTTTCTGAAGTTACAACATGGTAATCACACCGCCCAGGCTATGGGACAGAACGTTTCTGAAGTTACAACATGGTAATCATACCGCCCAGGCTATGGGACAGAACGTTTCTGAAGTTACAACATAGTAATCACACCGCCCAGGCTATGGGACAGAACGTTTCTGAAGTTACAACATGGTAATCACAACGCCCAGGCTATGGGACAGAACGTTTCTGAAGTTACAACATGATAATCACACCGCCCAGGCTATGGGACAGAACGTTTCTGAAGTTACAACATAGTAATCACTGCACCGCCCAGGCTATGGGACAGAACGTTTCTGAAGTTACAAGTTGAATCGCATTTTAGGTTTCGACATTATTTTGTGTTTATATATTATATACAGTTTAAATAGCATTTTGTTACAATTAATCTGTCAACGTGGGTTCAACTTACCTCTGTCACATATGCGTGTTCTACCCAAAAGCCATGTTCAAAGAAACAAAGAAGAATTTATTGTTATTATTTTAATGCCAAAGAAAACGTTTAACCACTTAAAGTGTATTCATACTTTCACACAATTTCTAAAATAGCTTATCTACAAGCACACAACGGGTCACAATGCCACATGTTGTGAGCTCATACATTTTTATATTTGAGTCATTTTGGAAAATGTGTGGCTTCAAAAGGTGGTTGAAAGTAATGCTTCTATATTGAGAAATGAGTGTGAATGTAGGCTACTGGAAATAAACAAATCAATACAAATATCACACTGATGGAGGCTGGATAGCCAAAACGTTTCCATATAATTTGAATGTAAAGAATAACAACTAAAATGCAGTCGAGTCTCAGTGTATGAGACCCATCACCCGTCAATACAAATACAAATCATAACCTTATGTATAGTTGTAGTACTGTAGGCCTTTATTGCAATAATAATGTGTTGTCACGAGATCCCTGCTATTGACATCTGAACTAGTCTCATATACAGTAGCACATTAGTGAACTAGTGAACTAGTGTAGTAGTGAACTAGTGAACTAGTCTCATATACAGTAGCACAGTAGTGAACTATAGTGAACTAGTCTCATAGCACACTAAGCACAGTAGACTGCCTCAGACACCATTTGGGAACCACTATTATATACATACCATAACTTAAGAGACTCGTACTGCTAAACCCCTCATCAGAATTAACTTCTTTGCCTTTTTTAAATTATTTAGAAAAACACTTTTGAATAGTTTAACTATAGCCGATCTACATCATCGACACGTTGTGAGCTTGTATATTGGCTATTTTAACTATTCCAAAATGTTTTTCAAAATCGTAAAAAAAAAAAGAAAGTTAAATAAGTTTAGGGATAAGGGGTTTAGCATGGACGACAATAGAGCCCTCAGTTTGGGAGCCTCTTACCAAAACGCCAACGTCCGGTTTGGTCGCCCGCGGTTCCCCCATGGGCTGACACGCCCGCGTCCACCGGGACCAGAAGAACCAGCATGGACACAGCGAGCAGCAAACACATCTTCATCTACAAAACAACAACAAAACACAGAACATGGACACAGCGAGCAGCAAACACATCTTCATCTACAAAACAACAACAAAACACAGAACATGGACACAGCGAGCAGCAAACACATCTTCATCTACAAAACAACAACAAAACACAGAACATGGACACAGCGAGCAGCAAACACATCTTCATCTACAAAACAACAACAAAACACAGAACATGGACACAGCGAGCAGCAAACACATCTTCATCTACAAACAACAACAAAACACAGAACATGGACACAGCGAGCAGCAAACACATCTTCATCTACAAAACAACAACAAAACACAGAACATGGACACAGCGAGCAGCAAACACATCTTCATCTACAAAACAACAACAAAACACAGAACATGGACACAGCGAGCAGCAAACACATCTTCATCTACAAAACAACAAACAAAACACAGAACATGGACACAGCGAGCAGCAAACACATCTTCATCTACAAAACAACAACAAAACACAGAACATGGACACAGCGAGCAGCAAACACATCTTCATCTACAAAACAACAACCAACACAGAACATGGACACAGCGAGCAGCAAACACATCTTCATCTACAAAACAACAACAAAACACAGAACATGGACACAGCGAGCAGCAAACACATCTTCATCTACAAAACAACAACAAAACACAGAACATGGACACAGCGAGCAGCAAACACATCTTCATCTACAAAACAACAACAAAACACAGAACATGGACACAGCGAGCAGCAAACACATCTTCATCTACAAAACAACAACAAAACACAGAACATGGACACAGCGAGCAGCAAACACATCTTCATCTACAAAACAACAACAAAACACAGAACATGGACACAGCGAGCAGCAAACACATCTTCATCTACAAAACAACAACAAAACACAGAACATGGACACAGCGAGCAGCAAACACATCTTCATCTACAAAACAACAACAAAACACAGAACATGGACACAGCGAGCAGCAAACACATCTTCATCTACAAAACAACAACAAAACACAGAACATGGACACAGCGAGCAGCAAACACATCTTCATCTACAAAACAACAACAAAACACAGAACATGGACACAGCGAGCAGCAAACACATCTTCATCTACAAAACAACAACAAAACACAGAACATGGACACAGCGAGCAGCAAACACATCTTCATCTACAAAACAACAACAAAACACAGAACATGGACACAGCGAGCATGCAGCAAACACATCTTCATCTACAAAACAACAACAAAACACAGAACACGGAATTCCATGAAGTGTACCAATAACAATAGTCCTATATTGTGCTAAATTACTCCAGTTTTGGCATCACTGCACTGGCTTCCGGTTGTTTTCAGGATTGACTTTAAAATTCTGTTACTTGTCTATAAAGCTCTCAATGGTCTCGCACCTCCGTACCTCCGTGACTGCCTACCTAGATATGTCCCTAGCCGCCCCCTCAGGTCCTCCAACGCTGGCCTACTTGAAGTGCCTAAAGGTATGTGCACAAAAAAGTACGGTGAGGCAGCTTTTTGCTTCTATGGCCCAACAGCCTGGAATAAACTTCCATTCGAGCTCAGACACGCACCATCTGTAGACATTTTTAAATCTCAACTCAAGACTCACCTCTTCACCCTTGCTTTTAGTTGAGTTTTATTTATTTATTTTATGTGTTTTTATTTATTTTATGTTCTTATATTCGGTTTTGTTCTCTGCTATTGTTCTATCATTTTAACTACTTGTGTTTTATTGTATTTTATTTTTGTGTCCTGCCCTGTGAAGCACTTTGAGCTGCATTTTATGTATGAAAAGTGCTATACAAATAAAGTTTATTATTATTATTAAATAAATACTGTAATTATATCTACTGTAAAGAATCAAACAGTTGATTCTTTAACACTGAGAGGTCATTTTGACCGTTTTTTTTTTTAATATTTTAAAGTTAATTATCTTTGCCCAGGAAGCTTTCAGAAGGTTCCCCTTCCATGACCCTCATCATCCATCACCATTCTATCATCTCAGACATTTATGACATCTGAAAAATTTTCTAAATATGAATTTAAGCACATGCTACTTTTGCCCTTTTTTCTTTTCAGACCTTCTGTGCTACAGTGAGCATGCATGTATTCTGCTTCACCATCGAATGGTGCTATTACACTAGGATTAATGTTTACTAAAGTGAACAACATGATTGTAATTATACATATTAATATATATACGTATTAAATTGAACATGAAAATGGACTCACCGCTCCAACAACGTGTTTGTCCTCCTGTTGGCTTGTTGCTTCTGGGCTGAATGTCAAAATGAGGAGCTGGAATTATAAACAGTGATCATGTGGTCTAACGCTGACGTCGTACTGTACTTTATCAGTATGTCCAAGGATAACGGACAGTACAGTATAGCAGAACAACTACTCTGATTTAAGGATAACGGACAGTACAGTATAGCAGAACAACTACTCTGATTTAAGGATAACGGACAGTACAGTATAGCAGAACAACTACTCTGATTTAAGGATAACGGACAGTACAGTATAGCAGAACAACTACTCTGATTTAAGGATAACGGACAGTACAGTATAGCAGAACAACTACTCTGATTTAAGGATAACGGACAGTACAGTATAGCAGAACAACTACTCTGATTTAAGGATAACGGACAGTACAGTATAGCAGAACAACTACTCTGATTTAAGGATAACGGACAGTACAGTATAGCAGAACAACTACTCTGATTTAAGGATAACGGACAGTACAGTATAGCAGAACAACTACTCTGATTTAAGGATAACGGACAGTACAGTATAGCAGAACAACTACTCTGATTTAAGGATAACGGACAGTACAGTATAGCAGAACAACTACTCTGATTTAAGGATAACGGACAGTACAGTATAGCAGAACAACTACTCTGATTTAAGGATAACGGACAGTACAGTATAGCAGAACAACTACTCTGATTTAAGGATAACGGACAGTACAGTATAGCAGAACAACTACTCTGATTTAAGGATAACGGACAGTACAGTATAGCAGAACAACTACTCTGATTTAAGGATAACGGACAGTACAGTATAGCAGAACAACTACTCTGATTTAAGGATAACGGACAGTACAGTATAGCAGAACAACTACTCTGATTTAAGGATAACGGACAGTACAGTATAGCAGAACAACTACTCTGATTTAAGGATAACGGACAGTACAGTATAGCAGAACAACTACTCTGATTTAAGGATAACGGACAGTACAGTATAGCAGAACAACTACTCTGATTTAAGGATAACGGACAGTACAGTATAGCAGAACAACTACTCTGATTTAAGGATAACGGACAGTACAGTATAGCAGAACAACTACTCTGATTTAAGGATAACGGACAGTACAGTATAGCAGAACAACTACTCTGATTTAAGGATAACGGACAGTACAGTATAGCAGAACAACTACTCTGATTTAAGGATAACGGACAGTACAGTATAGCAGAACAACTACTCTGATTTAAGGATAACGGACAGTACAGTATAGCAGAACAACTACTCTGATTTAAGGATAACGGACAGTACAGTATAGCAGAACAACTACTCTGATTTAAGGATAACGGACAGTACAGTATAGCAGAACAACTACTCTGATTTAAGGATAACGGACAGTACAGTATAGCAGAACAACTACTCTGATTTAAGGATAACGGACAGTACAGTATAGCAGAACAACTACTCTGATTTAAGGATAACGGACAGTACAGTATAGCAGAACAACTACTCTGATTTAAGGATAACGGACAGTACAGTATAGCAGAACAACTACTCTGATTTAAGGATAACGGACAGTACAGTATAGCAGAACAACTACTCTGATTTAAGGATAACGGACAGTACAGTATAGCAGAACAACTACTCTGATTTAAGGATAACGGACAGTACAGTATAGCAGAACAACTACTCTGATTTAAGGATAACGGACAGTACAGTATAGCAGAACAACTACTCTGATTTAAGGATAACGGACAGTACAGTATAGCAGAACAACTACTCTGATTTAAGGATAACGGACAGTACAGTATAGCAGAACAACTACTCTGATTTAAGGATAACGGACAGTACAGTATAGCAGAACAACTACTCTGATTTAAGGATAACGGACAGTACAGTATAGCAGAACAACTACTCTGATTTAAGGATAACGGACAGTACAGTATAGCAGAACAACTACTCTGATTTAAGGATAACGGACAGTACAGTATAGCAGAACAACTACTCTGATTTAAGGATAACGGACAGTACAGTATAGCAGAACAACTACTCTGATTTAAGGATAACGGACAGTACAGTATAGCAGAACAACTACTCTGATTTAAGGATAACGGACAGTACAGTATAGCAGAACAACTACTCTGATTTAAGGATAACGGACAGTACAGTATAGCAGAACAACTACTCTGATTTAAGGATAACGGACAGTACAGTATAGCAGAACAACTACTCTGATTTGCAGTGGCGCACCAAAAAGTACTTTTTTTTTTGTACTTTATTTGTATAGCACCTTTCATGACATGAAATGCAGCTCAAAGCTCAAACAATGGAGAATAAAAGAAAAGCAAGGCAACGACATTAAAAAACAAGCAGTTACAGTGAGGACATGAAAAAAAAAAAAAAAAGATCAATTAAAGGCAATGTTGTAGAAGTGGGTCTTGAGCTGAGCTTTAAAAATGTCTACAGAGGCTGCCTGACGAAGGTACAGTGGGAGCTTGTTCCAAGCCGTTGGCCCGTAGAAGCAAAAAGCTGCTTCCCCGTATTTTTTAGTTGCCATTTTTTTGGGCAAAGCGAGCAGGCCGGCGGTGGAAGACCTTAGCGGGCGGTTTGGGACATATTTAGGCAGGCAGTCAAGTAGGTAGGAAGGTTTGGGACATATTTAGGCAGGCAGTCATGCAGGTAGGAAGGTTTGGGACATATTTAGGCAGGCAGTCATTTAGGTAGGAAGGTTTGGGACATATTTAGGCAGGCAGTCATGTAGGTAGGAAGGTTTGGGACATATTTAGGCAGGCAGTCATGTAGGTAGGAAGGTTTGGGTCATATTTAGGCAGGCAGTCATGTAGGTAGGAAGGTTTGGGACATATTTAGGCAGGCAGTCATGTAGGTAGGAAGGTTTGGGACATATTTAGGCAGGCAGTCATGTAGGTAGGAAGGTTTGGGACATATTTAGGCAGGCAGTCATGTAGGTAGGAAGGTTTGGGACATATTTAGGCAGGCAGTCATGTAGGTAGGAAGGTTTGGGACATATTTAGGCAGGCAGTCATGTAGGTAGGAAGGTTTGGGACATATTTATGGAGGCAGTCATGTAGGTAGGAAGGTGCGAGACCATTGAGAGCTTTATAGACAAGTAAAATAATTTTAAAATCAATCCTAAAAACAACCGGAAGCCTGCAATATAGAACTATAAACTGAAACTATTATATATAACTATATAGTAAAAGTCTGGAATTTGAAATGTACTTGAGTAAAAGTACAAAAGTTATTGGCATCTAAATATACTTAAAGTACCAACATTAAAAGCACTCATTATGCAGAATGTCTCATTTCTTCAAGTTTTGTATAAAAATAATTTGAAAATAGCAGATCTACAAGCTAAGAATGTCCATGAATGCATTGTGAGCTTGTAGATCGGCTATTTTCAAATGGCTGAAATGGTTACTGTACAGGCTATACGTTTTTTAATAATAATCTTACAAAATCTGCTAAATGCCGAAATTGTAATAATCAAAACAAAATCTACAAAGTAACTATAGTGACTAAAGCTTTCAAATAAATGTAGTGGAGTAAAAGTAAAATATTTGCCTCTGAGATGTAGTAATTAGACTACTCAAGTAAAGTACAAATACCTCATACATTGTACTGAACCCATTTAGGACTGAGGTCAAATCTAAAAACCTTCTGAAAAACCTCAAACATTTATTCATAAATTAGTAAAATGTTATGTTGCTATATACTGTACACAGTGTACACAGTGGATCCCAACCCTTTTCATGTCAAGGACCCCCAGTCTGACATGCATTCGTCTACGGACCCCCATTTAATGGCATTTCTCTCTCTCTGGGACCCTAATCCATATTGTAAAATCTAACCTAAATTAACTCTGAGAGTGTATAGGCCTACAAATGGAACCAAATGGACCTGTTAGGGTCTGAGTTACAGACCCATAAGGGTCCATTTTGTTCCCAACTATCATTTAGCCCGGGGACCCCCTGGAACTCCCTCAAGGACCCTTATAGGGGTCCCCGGACCCCACTTTGGGCACCACTGCTGTATAGCAAGAAGAAGAACCACAAAAGGGGGTTCCCGTCTCAAAGACTTAACCCTGACCTGAGATCAGATTCATACGAGGTTTCCACTGGTCACACACTGGTCTGATGAACCCATTCTGACCCGAGATCAGATTCTAAAAATGTCAGTCGTTCTTTGATTTTTGCAAAAATAGCAGACCTACAAGCTCGTAGCGCGTCACTCGGTGGCGCGCTATGAGCTTGTAGATCTGCTATTTTTCAATAGCTAAAGCATAACATGATGCTAACACCAAAAGGGGTTCCCGTTCAGAATGGGTTAAATCCTATTCTTAGTTGAGCAGATTCCCAAAGACCCTCATGCTGTTTTCACTCACCAGTGAAGTGAAAACAGAGTATACACTATTATATTCACTGAAAATAACCAAATATACAATCTAAAACCAGCAAGGCGCCTAAGGGCCGATTCATACTCCTATTTTACCGCTGTTTCGGTGCTGTAGTGCCGAAATGATTTTGGCTCGTCAGAAATTTTCAGTAGCACCGAAGAGCCGACTTTAGGACGGTACCCCGAATTAAATTGCATTTACAATGTGCTTTACAACAACAACAAACAGAAAATATACAGCAAAGACATTTCTTTTTTTAAATATATTTTTTATCCCGCGATTTTGTAACCCATTTTTCACCCCTGTGTCAATCATCTAATGTGATCCTGGGCTCTACACACCCTCCACCAACCTAGTCCCCATATATGGGGGACAAGGGGAGACCAACCTAGTCCCCATATATGGGGGACAAGGGGAGAGCAACGGACTTGAACTCATGCTTCCTTCATGCCTGAGTGTCCAAGTTGCTCCTTTACACCTGACAGGGGGGAGTTTCCCTGGTTGGACGTAGCGCGTGGAAGGAACACGTTATTCCAACCAGTTCCTTTCCCCTCCATCAGGCGCCCCGGCTGGCCAGGGGGAGGCAGTTTAGAGACCAGGATTACTGCATGTTTTTTGTGAGGGTAGCCTATACCTACCCTAAGACATTTCAATAGAGAACAAAAGCAGGAAAATATATATATTAAAATGTTAGATTGGCAGTGAAGGCTAATCTATAAAAGTGATTTAAAAGAGGACACTGATTGATGTGTAAGGGCAGTGTGTTCCAGAGTTTTGGGGCTATAGGGAGCTGAAAGCCTGGTATAGTGCTTTACATGGAAATGTTTGAGAACCGCTGACATATAGACGGTACAGGTCACACTATGTCACCATAAGATATGCCAGTCATAACAGATAAAGAGAAGAATCATATTATGTTATTACGATTGATTATCATTATGTAACCTTATTTTCAGTACACTGTGTTGTTCATCTTGTGATTTTCTCTGTGCCCTGAATTGATATGATACTTTATATTTTACATGACGTACAGTGCCAAGATGTCTCTCCTATAATAGGCCTGATAGAGCTTTTTGTTTGTGGTACAGTTTATGCTTGTATAACACCAGCTCAGCTGGCCTTGTGGTCAGAGTGTCCGCCCTGAACGGGACTGGGAGGTCGGGGTTCCATCCCCAGGTCAGTAGCCTATGCATGTCAAACTGGGGGTCCTTTTCCAATGGGGTCTTGCCCTGAAAATGAATTTTCAGGGCAAGACCTCGACCTCGCGCGTGCAGACTCGGCCCCCATGCCTGGTACCCTATAGTCAAAATATGGCCCTTGAGGAAAATTAATTGAGGAACACTGTGATATAGGTCATCTATTTTTGCTTTATTTGAATTCAAATCCTGAATTATTTCTTTGATATTTTTTTGGATTAGTGAAAAGTAACCATTTTTATTTTATTTCAAATTATAACATGTAGTTATCTTTATGTTAATTGCATTGAATAAATACAAATACATTGGACATAAAAAAGCTACATTTTAATACTCCATTAAGCTATACATAAATAGACTGGAGTAATTAAAGTGGGTCATGTTTGCATGTTTGGAATTGTAAGCAGCAGAAAACAATACTATAAACTATATACTATTAGTATAGTATTAGTTACTACTAGTCAATATCTATATCCTGATATTAACCCATTCTGAACGGGAACCCATTTTGGTGTCAGCATCATGTTATGCTTTAGCTATTGAAAAATAGCAGATCTACAAGCTCATAGCGCGCCACCGAGTGGCGCGCTACGAGCTTGTAGGTCTGCTATTTTTGAAAAATCAAAGAATGACTGACATTTTTTAGAATCTGATCTCAGGTCAGAATGGGTTCATCAGACCAGTGTGTGTCCAGTGGAAACCTCGTATGAATCTGATCTCAGGTCAGAAGCATGAGTTAAGTCCGTTGCTCTCCCTATAGGTTGGCGGAGGGTGTGTAGAGCCCAGGATCACATCACAGGATGATTGACACAGGGGTGAAAAATGGGTTACAAAATCGTGGGACAAAAATAAAAAATAAAATAAGAGAATGGGTTAATCAGACCAGTGTGTGTCCAGTGGAAACCTCGTATGAATCTGATCTCAGGTCAGAATGGGTTAATCAGACCAGTGTGTGTCCAGTGGAAACCTCATATGAATCTGATCTCAGGTCAGAATGGGTTAATCAGACCAGTGTGTGTCCAGTGGAAACCTCGTATGAATCTGATCTCAGGTCAGAATGGGTTAATCAGACCAGTGTGTGTCCAGTGGAAACCTCGTATGAATCTGATCTCAGGTCAGAATGGGTTCATCAGACCAGTGTGTGTCCAGTGGAAACCTCGTATGAATCTGATCTCAGGTCAGAATGGGTTCATCAGACCAGTGTGTGTCCAGTGGGAACCTCGTATGAATCTGATCTCAGGTCAGAATGGGTTAATCAGACCAGTGTGTGTCCAGTGGAAACCTCGTATGAATCTGATCTCAGGTCAGAATGGGTTCATCAGACCAGTGTGTGTCCAGTGGAAACCTCGTATGAATCTGATCTCAGGTCAGAATGGGTTAACCTGCGGGCCGCATTAAGTGATGGTGGGGGTACCCGGGTCACCAGTTGCCAATGTATATGTGAACTATATACTGTTTACTAAAGTGAACGACATGTTTACATTGAATCGGTTTAAATTGAACATGAAAATGGACTCACCGCTCCAACTTGTGTTGGCTTGTTGCTTCTGGGCTGAATTAATGTCATTCAAAATGAGGAGCTGGAATTATAAACAGTGATCATGTGCTCTAACGCTGACGTCATACTGTACCTTATCAGTATGTCTAAGGATAACGGACAGTACAGTATAGCAGAACAACGTATACTCTGATTTGCAGTGGTGCACGAAAAAGTAGGCTACTCACATTTTGAGGGACGCTGGAAACCCCTAAAAAAGAAAAACGCCATTGACAATGAAGGGGAAATGTACATCATCTTGTCCCTAAACACAAACATTAAATTCCATTAAAGGAGAATTCCAGACTAAAAGGCTTTCTTACCTTTCTTTGTAGTTGTTACGTCCCCACCAAAGAGGTCCAGGTGTTATTTTGTGGAAAAGCTCCTTATTGGCTATTTCCCCTACCATAAGCCCTCAATGAATTGCATTGAATTGAATGGGATGTATGAGATGTTGTGCTAATTTGCTTATTTCGTCGGATGTCTCGATCGGGGTTTGTTTTGCTCCCGATCCGATGATGAAGGAATATCAACATCCTAATACTGGGGGGGGGGGGGGAACTATGACAGGCAATTCCTGCTGTCAAAATATGACACCCCCCCCCCCCCCCCAGTCCCCAGTCCCAAAACACACTTTGTTTGAAATAGACACTCATGCTTTCCACGGTGTGATTTGGGGTCCTAAGGATGAATACAAAATTAATATCATAACATCTTTAAACCAAAATGTTGAATTGTGGGTTTGAGCTCACATGCCCTTTTGATGTAAATCAAAAGGGGGGGGGGGGGGTGTAACCACCTGTCAGTGGGGAGTGTTGGCTGGGAGGAGGAGTAGGACTAAGGCCTAAGGGGGGGGGGTCAATACTGGGGGGGTCAAATTATGACAGCAGACAATTCCTGCTGTCAAAATATGGGGGAATTGTGTGTTTGAGCTCATATTTTCATGCAGTGCAACTTGTGCAAGTGTATCAAGGACACACACACACACACACACACACACACACACACACACACACACACACACACACACACACAGAGAGAGAGACCCAACACCCAAGGGAGAAAAACCAGTGTCTTTATTTTAATAAACATGCAGAATACAGAGGAAAAAACGGTCTGTTTTCAGCTCACACAGATCAGTGTCTGTCTACCACACACACACACACACACACACACACACACACACACACACACACACACACACACACACACACACACACACACCTGGCTCTCACATAAGAGTATATGATAATAGAGACGGAAACCCGGAAACCTGAAGGAAACCCTGAGGCGAAATGGACATAGTGGCCGAATTTGGTATTGCAGTTTGGACCCAAACACATGAACGCGCTGGTCCGTTGACTATCATTGCCAGAGACAAATTAGCCATTTGGCCAGTGGGGCCGTGGCCCAGGGGCCCTTGGCTCTCAGGGGCCCTTCGGGGAAATTAGACCGGAAGGTACTAGGTTTGACGCCCTGAAAAGGGCTCCCGTGGCCCTTCATTGGCTGTTGATTGTTAAATTTAGGTTAAAAACACAGAAAAACACGAAAATGTTTCAAATATTACCGGCCCAGGGGCCCTAATGGGGGTTAATCCGTCCCTGATCATTGCGCACGTTCACGATGACTCGTGAACGCTGTTTCAGACGTGAACGCTGTTTCAGACGTGAACGTGTGCAATGATAGTCAACGGCACAGCGCGTTCATGTGTTTGGGCCCAATCCATCCCAGAATGCACTCTGTTCCTACCCCGGAAGGAGGAGTGAAATCGCCTCATGGGCTTTTGAGCAACTTAAAGGAGAATTCCATACTAAAAGGCTTTCTTACCTTTCTTTGTAGTTGTTACGTCCCCACCAAAGAGGTCCAGGTGTTTTTTTGTGCAAAAGCTCAATCTACATGAATTGCATTGAATTGAATGGGAATTGAATGGGGCTATGGGGTGTTGTGCTAATTCGCTTATTTCCATCGCTCAAAATTATAATTTCTTTGTATATATCCTCTCTTCATAATGTAAATAACATCTATTTATATATATATATATATAAAAGCGGCACACTTTACTACTTCTTTCGATGGAAATAAGCGAATTAGCATAACACCCCATAGCCCCATTCAATTCCCATTCAATTCAATGCAATTCATTGAGGGCTTATGGTAGGGGAAATAGCCAATAAGGAGTTTTTGCACAAAAAAACACCTGGACCTCTTTGGTGGGGACGTAACGACTACAAAGAAAGGTAAGAAAGATAAGAAAGCATTCTAGCATGGAATTCTCCTTTAATGCAAGTGGATGGGGAGGAGAACTACAACTTAATGCAAGTGGATGGGGAGGAGAACTACAACTTAATGCAAGTGGATGGGGAGGAGAACTACAACTTAATGCAAGTGTACGGGAGGAGAACTACAACTTAATGCAAGTGGATGGGAGGAGAACTACAACTTAATGCAAGTGGATGGGGAGGAGAAATCCGGTGCCGTCTCTATTCATATATACACTAAGGGCTCTCCCTCCTCTAACTCTTTATAATGTAAGAAGGTTAAGAAATTATTACAATTATTCTTTTTTTTTTAAGTATTATTATTAATATTATATTACGTTATTCACTTTCATTTTTAGCAAAATCTCGACAGATTGGTAAAAAATAAAAGAATAACCCAACCAACGACGCACGCCCGAGAACGTCTCTCAAATGACAAAGAAACATTATTTCATAACTAGCAAAAGCAGCAACTTGTAAAATGTGATTATTATTAGTTAGCATTATGCATGCAGGGGGAAAACTCTACTAATCCCCTTCCGTTTACATTTGGGATATGCTAATTCTAGTTTTAGTTTTTATTTTGTGTGTGGAGGGGGGGGGGGGGGGCTATGCAGACACATACAGTCATTTGGCTTGCTATTCACAGAGCTATTGGACTATCTATGTACTGTACTGTACTGTACTGTACTGTACTGTACTGTACTGTACTGTACTGTACTGTACTGTACTGTACTGTACTGTACTGTACTGTACTGTACTGTACTGTACTGTACTGTAGTGTTGTTTTCGTCGACAAAAACTAAGACGAAAAATGTTCGTCGACTACCTTTTTCAACTGAAGAAAAATAAATGGAAACTAAATTAAAACTATGCTATGGTGACTAAAACTAAGACTAAATATATTGACAATTTCGTCAACATATAAAAACTAGACTAAATGTTAGGAAGGGACTAGTGGACATTTAGTCGACTAAAACTAGACTAACAATAAAACATTCCAGGTGACTAAAATGTGACTAAGACTAAGTGAAAACTATTCAGGAGACTATATGACTAAAACTAAAATAGAAATTTGCTGCCAAAAACAACACTGTACTGTACTGTACTGTACTGTACTGTACTGTACTGTACTGTACTGTACTGTACTGTACTGTACTGTACTGTACTGGGGTAGGCAACCTTAGGCCGACATTGGCACGGGGGGGGGGGGGGGGGGGGGGTGATCATTGGCGCGTGTTTCCAAAAAGGTTTAGTCAATTAACCCGGCCATTTAGACCTGACGTCGACATTTAACCCATTCTGACCTGAGATCAGATTCATACGAGGTTTCCACTGGACACACACTAGTCTGATTAAAACCCATTCTGACCTGAGATCAGATAAAAAAAATGTCAGTCGTTCTTCGATTTTTTTCAAAAATAGCAGACCTACAAGCTCGTAGCGCGCCACTCGGTGGCGCGCTACGAGCTTGTAGATCTGCTATTTTTCAATAGATAAAGCATGACATGATGCTATAACACCAAAATGGGTGCCCGTTCAGAATGGGTTAATGTCTTCTAAATCAGTTTTCTGAAAAACCTCATGTTTCAATGTCAGTGGTTCTCAATATTTCTGTCAAGGACCCCAAAAATGATATGTAATATATGTAATATTTAGGCCACCATCTGAAAATATGTTGTTCCACGGACCTCCCCCCATAGAAGCAAAGCTTTGAGGTAAAAAAGTTCCCTCTGTAATAATATATATTCAAAGGTTTACGATTTTTAAAAAATAGCAGACCTACAAGCTCTATATGAGCTTGTAGGTCTGCTATTTTTCAATAGCTAAATTATGACGTAATGTTTAAAACCCATTTTGGCCGGGAACCCCTTTTGGTGTTATAAAACATTGTTATAATTTAAGCTATTGAAAAATAGCAGATCTACAAGCTCATAGCGCGCCACCGAGTGGCGCCTCTATGAACTTGTATGTCTGCTATTTTTGAAAAATCGTTAAAATGTGCCTCAAATCTTTCAGAAAATTGTCATGATTTAGAAAACTTTTTTTTTTTTAATTTCGACGTCAGGCCTGAATGGGTTAACCCATTCTGACCGGGCACCCATTTTGGTGTCAGCATCATGTTATGCTTTATCTATTGAAAAATAGCAGATCTACAAGCTCGTATCGCGCCACCGAGTGGCGCGATACGAGCTTGTAGGTCTGCTATTTTTTGAAAAATCGAAGAGCGACTGACATTTTTAGAATCTGATCTTAGGTCAGAATGGGTTAATCAGATCAGTGTGTGTCCAGTGGAAACCTCCGTATGAATCTGATCTCAGGTCAGAATGGGTTAAAACACCAAAAAGGGGTTCGACGCCCCAGAATGGGCTAGAGATGAAGTCCACTCACATCTACAAATGAAATGACATTCTGGCACATCATTTTATACATTCATCCAAACGCCTAACTCATGACTGGGGAGAGAATCTGGAAGATTGGTCGGTTATTGCTCTGAGTTTAAAGGAGAATTCCATACTAAAAGGCTTTCTTACCTTTCTTTGTAGTCGTTACGTCCCCACCAAAGAGGTCCAGGTGTTATTTTGTGCAAAAGCTCCTTATCGGCTATTTCCCCTTACCATAAGCCCTACATGAATTGCATTGAATTGAATGGGAATTGAATGGGGCTATGGGGGTGTTGTGCTAATTTGCTTATTTCCATCGCTCAAAATTATAATTTCTTTGTATATATCCTCTCTTCATCATGTAAATAATATCCCAAACGGCACACTTTACTACTTCTTTCGATGGAAATAAGCGAATTAGCACAACACCCCATAGCCCCATTCAATTCCCATTCAATGCAATGCAATTCATTGAGGGCTTATGGTAGGGGAAATAGCCAATAAGGAGTTTTTGCACAAAAAAACACCTGGACCTCTTTGGTGGGGACGTAACAACTACAAAGAAAGGTAAAAAAGATAAGAAAGCATTCTAGCATGGAATTCTCCTGTAATGATCATTATACATCATCCATGTGAAAGAGAAATATGTCGGATGTCGTTAATGTGTATCCTATATGGACAATCAAAATCAGATGGCATGATTTAATTTTGATGTGGTGCTGTCATAATTAGATATATGTGACCAGATTTGACTGAGAGCCTGCCATCGCGCAAACTGCGGCTTTTTACCAGAGGAGAAAAACTTTTTGTCTTTCCAAAATGGGTTAAAGGGTAAGACCACTTTTTTTGAGGTTTGGGTTGTGTAGTTACTTTGCCATGATGCAACTCCAAATGTGGACAAGAAATAAAAAATAACTGCTCCAGTGATTAGAAATTGATAATTCAAAATATGCTCCTCATTGACTTACATTGTATCTAAAACAGCTCTCAAAGTCACTCTTTTAGTATGTAAACAAACACAAACAAAGTTGATTCAGACAATATAGAGCATCACCAAAACTCATGCTGTTTTATTTTTTCATAAAAATGTTTTCTTCCTGTTGATTTTACTATTTGAAGATCTGGATCCAGATCCACGGATCCAGTCCGGGTTTTCTTCCCAATAAAATGGACAAATCAACAGGAAGAAAACATTTTTATGAAAAAATAAAACAGCATGAGTTTTGGTGATGCTCTATATTGTCTGAATCAACATTGTTTGTGTTTGTTTACGTACTAAAAGAGTGACTTTGAGAGCCGTTTTAGCTACAATGTAAGTCAATGAGGAGCAAATTTTGAATTATCAATTTCTAATCACTGGAGCAGTTATTTTTTATTTCTTGTCCACATTTGGAGTTGCATCATGGCAAAGTAACTACACAACCCAAACCTTAAAAAAAGTGGTCTTACCCTTTAATAGCACAGACAGACTCTTCACATACTACTAGAGCATAATCTGAAATAAGTGTCAGAGTTGAAATCGACACGTAAATATGAAATAAATGCTTAAACATGTAGCTAGGTGTAATGTTAGAGACCACAGAAGACATGTAAATATGAAATAAATGCTAAAACATGTAGCTAGGTGTAATGTTAGAGACCACAGAAGACATGTAAATATGAAATAAATGCTTAAACATGTAGCTATAGGTGTAATGTTAGAGACCACAGAAGACATGTAAATATGAAATAAATGCTTAAACATGTAGCTATAGGTGTAATGTTGGAGACCACAGAAGACATGTAAATATGAAATAAATGCTTAAACATGTAGCTATAGGTGTAATGTCAGAGACCACAGAAGTGAACCTTTTTCAAGCCTGTTTTCTCAACTCTCTGTTTCTCTGCCAGACATTACTCTATAAGCCATATCTCCTAAACCGGTGGGTCAAACTGAACAACCAATATGTCAATTTGAAGCTTTGATTCCCTGCTTTCATATGACATGAAAAAAAGCGAAATAAAAAAATTGGCAGTCCCTCAGTCAAATTTGGTCAAATATGGCACACCGACCATCACAGAAACCGAAACCATGGCACTTCATGTGAAAAAGGTTGTAGACCCTTACTGTACTAATAACTGTACTTGCTTCAGTTATCTAAAATAAGGTATAAAGAGTGTCATTTTTATCTGAGTTTCTATCTACTGTAGTTTTTTTTTAATCTAGTTTCACTCTGCATGCTGCTCTTACAGTATTACTATAAACATATCTCTCATGTATAAATACTGTAGTAATGGGGGGGGGGGGGGGAGGTTTGCCGGGGGCCGGGCGGCGATGTACTGTACTGTACTGTACTGTACTGTACTGTACTGTACTGTACTGTACTGTACCGTACCGTACCGTACCGTACCGTACCGTACCGTACCGTACTGTACTGTACTGTACTGTACTGTACCGTACCGTACCGTACTGTACTGTACGGTAGGGCCTGTTGGGTCGGTGTGTGTGTAGTCCATCAGGGGCTGAAGGGCCTGTTGGGTCGGTGTGTAGTCCATCAGGGGCTGAAGGGCCGGTTGGGTCGGTGTGTGTGTAGTCCATCAGGGGCTGAAGGGCCTGTTGGGTCGGTGTGTGTGTAGTCCTTCAGGGGCTGAAGGGCCGGTTGGGTCGGTGTGTGTGTAGTCCTTCAGGGGCTGAAGGGCCTGTTGGGTCGGTGTGTGTGTAGTCCATCAGGGGCTGAAGGGCCTGTTGGGTCGGTGTGTGTGTAGTCCATCAGGGGCTGAAGGGCCTGTTGGGTCGGTGTGTGTGTAGTCCATCAGGGGCTGAAGGGCCTGTTGGGTCGGTGTGTGTGTAGTCCATCAGGGGCTGTAGGGCCTGTTGGGTCGGTGTGTGTGTAGTCCATCAGGGGCTGAAGGGCCTGTTGGGTCGGTGTGTGTGTAGTCCATCAGGGGCTGTAGGGCCTGTTGGGTCGGTGTGTGTGTAGTCCATCAGGGGCTGAAGGGCCTGTTGGGTCGGTGTGTGTGTAGTCCATCAGGGGCTGAAGGGCCTGTTGGGTCGGTGTGTGTGTAGTCCATCAGGGGCTGAAGGGCCGGTTGGGTCGGTGTGTGTGTAGTCCATCAGGGGCTGAAGGGCCGGTTGGGTCGGTGTGTGTGTAGTCCATCAGGGGCTGAAGGGCCGGTTGGACTCAAAGTCGGACAGACACTTGGGCTTGATTCCTTTGGCGTTGTAGTAATCCACCACCTGGTTTGGCACCTCGGCCAGGACACTCTTGGCCAGAGCAGCAGGAGAGGCCTGGACGGAGAGAGAGAGACACACAGGGAAAGGTCACGCACTGCTGAACCCATTCTGACCTGAGATCAGATTCATACCAGGTTTCCACTGGACACACACACTGGTCTGTTGATTAACCCATTCTGACCTGAGATCAGATTCTAAAAAAATGTCAGTCGTTCTTCGATATTTCAAAAAAATAGCAGACCTACAAGCTCGTAGCGCGCCACTCGGTGGCGCGCTACGAGCTTGTAGATCTGCAATTTTTCAATAGCTAAAGCATAACATGATGCCAACACAAAAATGGGTTCCCGTTCAGAATGGGTTAAGTAAATGAGCTAACAAGGAGAGACTTAAGCAATATCACACGAGAGGGTGATGTGGGTTTAACGTGATTATTGCCACGACAGTGATGCGGTCAGGAACGAGACGGAGTCGAGTTCCGCAAAGCATCACTGCGCCATTTTTTCATGATTATTAGTGAGGACCTATTATATGAAGATAGGTTGAACAAGTGGTGAAGTGGTCCTTTAATATGTCTAACCAATGTCTGCAGCCCTTGTCTGTGTGTTCCGTATACACGCGGGCAGAAGGTGTTCCGTGGCGAGGACTTATTGCCTTGTCCCTTTGCACGCACCATGTGTAATGTTCTTAATTGATCAATTATACTTAATAATTATACTTAATTATTGATCAATTATACTGAATGTACAAAATCATTAGGAAAAAAATCACACCTGTGTGAACCGAGTGGTGCAATTCCCCTCTCTCCCTCTATCTCTCTCTCTCTCTCTCTCTCTCTCTCTCTCTCAGCACTACCCCTCTCTCTGTTTCTGGCACCCCCTACTGGTATTAATAAATGCACGCACGCAGCATTACCCCGTGTTCCAATTCCAAAGAACGACTGACATTTTTAGAATCTGATCTCAGGTCAGAATGGGTTAAAATAAGGAGGTTTCTGCCCCTTCCTTGGTGATGTATCTGCAGTCTGAAAGAACAATGAATTGGATCAGAAAAGAAACATAACATAAACTGTCATCTCCATTTCTGCATGTGCATGCATGATGGACAGTGACCTAGCTGTGTGCATGCAGGCGCACGCATGCACGCACCCACGCACCCACACACACACGCACGCACAAGTCGCTAGCTGCTTCACATAATTACCCTTTTTCATTTCCATCCTTCCTGCCCCTCCTCTCCTCTCCTCTCCTCTCCTCTCCTCTCCTCTCCTCTCCTCTCCTCTCCTCTCCTCTCCTCTCCTCTCCTCTCCTCTCCTCTCCTCTCCTCTCCTCTCCTCTCCTCTCCTCTCCCTCTCCCTCTCCCTCTCCCTCTCTCTCTCTCTCTCTCTCTCTCCCTCTCTCTCTCTCTCTCTCTCTCTCTCTCTCTCTCTCTCTCTCCCTCTCTCTCTCTCTCTCTCTCTCTCTCTCTCTCTCTCTCTCTCTCTCTCTCTCTCTCTCTCTCTCTCTCTCTCTCTGTGTGCCATTTAGCCCGGATGTAATTGGTTGTTTTCTCAACCTGTCACAGACCAAAGTCAGCGTAACAGAGTCAGCCAAGCGCCGTCAAAGTCAGCGACAATTACGGCCTCGTGGGGGGGGGGGGGGGGGGCTATCAGAACCCCCCCCCACACAGACACACACACACACACACACACACACACACACACACACACACACACACACACACACACACACACACACACACACACACACACACACACACACACACACACACACACACACACACACACACACACACACACACACACACGTGCACCCGCCCACTCACACGCGAAGCAAGCTGATGTTTTGACTGACTAGCGCAACCAGCACATTACACCATCATTATACCGCGCACACACACACGCGTGCACACACACACGCAAGCACACACACACGCACGCACGCACACACACACACACGCGCGCGCGCACACACGCGCGCACACACAGAGCACTCCATATGCCGTTGCTGCACTGCTCGTCCCTGAGGAAATACCTGGGAAACCCTGTAGGACAAGAGAGAGACTTCCCTTAATGGACAGCTTATTATAACAGGAGAGACTTCCCTTAATGGACAGCTTATTTAACCAGAGAGACTTCCCCTAATGGACAGCTTATTTAACCAGAGAGACTTCCCCTAATGGACAGCTTATTATAACAGGAGAGACTTCCCTTAATGGACAGCTTATTTAACCAGAGAGACTTCCCCTAATGGACAGCTTATTTAACCAGAGAGACTTCCTCTAATGGACAGCTTATTTAACCAGAGAGACTTCCTCTAATGGACAGCTTATTTAACCAGAGAGACTTCCCCTAATGGACAGCTTATTTAACCAGAGAGACTTCCCTTAATGGACAGCTTATTTAACCAGAGAGACTTCCTCTAATGGACAGCTTATTTAACCAGAGAGACTTCCTCTAATGGACAGCTTATTTAACCAGAGAGACTTCCCCTAATGGACAGCTTATTTAACCAGAGAGACTTCCCTTAATGGACAGCTTATTTAACCAGAGAGACTTCCTCTAATGGACAGCTTATTTAACCAGAGAGACTTCCTCTAATGGACAGCTTATTTAACCAGAGAGACTTCCCCTAATGGACAGCTTATTTAACCAGAGAGAGACTTCCTCTAATGGACAGCTTATTTAACCAGAGAGACTTCCTCTAATGGACAGCTTATTTAACCAGAGAGACTTCCTCTAATGGACAGCTTATTTAACCAGAGAGAGACTTCCTCTAATGGACAGCTTATTTAACCAGAGAGAGACTTCCTCTAATGGACAGCTTATTTAACCAGAGAGACTTCCCCTAATGGACAGCTTATTTAACCAGAGAGACTTCCCCTAATGGACAGCTTATTTAACCAGAGAGACTTCCTCTAATGGACAGCTTATTTAACCAGAGAGACTTCCCCTAATGGACAGCTTATTTAACCAGAGAGACTTCCTCTAATGGACAGCTTATTTAACCAGAGAGACTTCCTCTAATGGACAGCTTATTTAACCAGAGAGACTTCCCCTAATGGACAGCTTATTTAACCAGAGAGACTTCCTCTAATGGACAGCTTATTTAACCAGAGAGACTTCCTCTAATGGACAGCTTATTTAACCAGAGAGACTTCCCCTAATGGACAGCTTATTATAACAGGAGAGACTTCCCCTAATGGACAGCTTATTTAACCAGAGAGACTTCCTCTAATGGACAGCTTATTTAACCAGAGAGACTTCCCCTAATGGACAGCTTATTTAACCAGAGAGACTTCCCCTAATGGACAGCTTATTTTCCCCGACGTCGAAAAGTCTTTGAGAAGAATATATAATTCAATGATTTGCGCCACATTTTCACAGGTATTTCAAAAATAGCAGACCTATACAAGATCATGGCGCGCTACGAGCTTGTAGATTATAAAAGTAGTAGTTATAAAAGTACACATACAGCACATATATATATATATATATATATATATATATATATATATATCCCAACGAATTAGAATTAGAATTTCCTTTCCTTTCATGTGATAAATATACTCACGTGCTTGAAGTCCTTGAAGGGGACAAACTGGACGATGTCTCGGAGGACGGGCTCTCCTTTGGGCGAGCGCAGGATGCCGTCGTCGCCGTCCAGGATCTGCATGTCGGTGAAGTCGGCGTTGCCGACGCCCACGATGATGACGGACATGGGCAGGTGGGAGGCGTGCACGATGGCCTCCCGCGTGTCCGCCATGTCCGTGATCACGCCGTCCGTCAGGATGAGCAGGATGAAGTACTCCTGGTGAGATATTAAAGTATTAAAGTATTAAAGATTAAGTACTCCTGTTGAGATATTAAACCATTCTGACCTGAGATCAGATTCTGTAAATGTCTTCCACTCGGTGGCGCGCTATGAGCTTGTAGATCTGATATTTTTCAATAGCTATAAAGCATAACATAATGCATAGAGACCAGTTCATTTCCCCTCCATCAGGTGCCCCGGCTGGCCAGGGGGAGGCAGTATAGAGACCAGTTCCTTTCCCCTCCATCAGGCGCCCCGGCTGGCCAGGGGGAGGCAGTATAGAGACCAGTTCCTTTCCCCTCCATCAGGCGCCCCGGCTGGCCAGGGGGAGGCAGTATAGAGACCAGTTCCTTTCCCCTCCATCAGGCGCCCCGGCTGGCCAGGGGGAGGCAGTATAGAGACCAGTTCCTTTCCCCTCCATCAGGCGCCCCGGCTGGCCAGGGGGAGGCAGTATAGAGACCAGTTCCTTTCCCCTCCATCAGGCTCCCCGGCTGGCCAGGGGGAGGCAGTTTAGAGACCAGTTCCTTTCCCCTCCATCAGGCGCCCCGGCTGGCCAGGGGGAGGCAGTATAGAGACCAGTTCCTTTCCCCTCCATCAGGCGCCCCGGCTGGCCAGGGGGAGGCAGTTTAGAGACCAGTTCCTTTCCCCTCCATCAGGCGCCCCGGCTGGCCAGGGGGAGGCAGTTTAGAGACCAGTTCCTTTCCCCTCCATCAGGCGCCCCGGCTGGCCAGGGGGAGGCAGTTTAGAGACCAGTTCATTTCCCCTCCATCAGGCGCCCCGGCTGGCCAGGGGGAGGCAGTATAGAGAACAGTTCCTTTCCCCTCCATCAGGCGCCCCGGCTGGCCAGGGGGAGGCAGTATAGACACCAGGATTACGAACCACGGTAATTACAGCATAGTCAGAATCAGCATGATTAAGTATTCCTGTTATTGGTTATTCTACAACAGGTCGTTAAGAGGAAGCAATCTGATTGGTTGAAACGGTTTCTATCCGTGGGTTGAACCAGCACCGTTCACCACCCTAATCAAAACAAAGAATTCAGCCGCTCTGTTCTCCCAGAGCGCTATAGCAAACTCAGTGGCTAGGCTAGCTAGTTTCTTTGGACATTTGTGGTCGTAGTGACTACATCTGTCATTAAAGAAATACACCAGATTTTCTTAGTTTTAAGGGTAACTGTGGTAGAAATGCAATATTACACTTGAGGGTGTTGTTTAACGTGATTATTGCCACTTCAGTGATGCTACTCACTGTCTACCAGCTCAGTGGCCTTGTGGTTAGAGTGATTGTCGGGGGTTCGATCCCCGGCCGTGGTCATATACCGAAGACTGTAAACAACCCAATGCCCTCCCTGCTTACCGAAGACTGTAAACACCCAATGCCCTCCCTGCTTACTGAAGACTGTAAACAACCCAATGCCCTCCCTGCTTACCGAAGACTGTAAACACCCAATGCCCTCCCTGCTTACTGAAGACTGTAAACAACCCAATGCCCTCCCTGCTTACTGAAGACTGTAAACACCCAATGCCCTCCCTGCTTACCGAAGACTGTAAACACCCAATGCCCTCCCTGCTTACTGAAGACTGTAAAAACACCCAATGCCCTCCCACTATAAAGTTCCCACTCAATTTTACTTATTATAGTCACTGCCTGCCTATAGCCTTGGATCAAGATTATGATAGATGTATGATGTATTTGATCAAATACATATATGATAGTTTTGATCCAAGGCTAACCACTGCCCAATGCCCTCCCTGCTTACCGAAGACTGTAAACACCCAATGCCCTCCCTGCTTACTGAAGACTGTAAACAACCCAATGCCCTCCCTGTTTACCGAAGACTGTAAACAACCCAATGCCCTCCCTGCTTACTGAAGACTGTAAACAACCCAATGCCCTCCCTGCTTACTGAAGACTGTAAACAACCCAATGCCCTCCCTGCTTACTGAAGACTGTAAACACCCAATGCCCTCCCTGTTTACTGAAGACTGTAAACAACCCAATGCCCTCCCTGTTTACTGAAGACTGTAAACAACCCAATGCCCTCCCTGCTTACTGAAGACTGTAAACAACCCAATGCCCTCCCTGTTTACCGAAGACTGTAAACAACCCAATGCCCTCCCTGCTTACCGAAGACTGTAAACAACCCAATGCCCTCCCTGCTTACTGAAGACTGTAAACACCCAATGCCCTCCCTGCTTACTGAAGACTGTAAACACCCAATGCCCTCCCTGCTTACCGAAGACTGTAAACACCCAATGCCCTCCCTGCTTACTGAAGACTGTAAACACCCAATGCCCTCCGAGCTTACTGAAGACTGTAAACAACCCAATGCCCTCCCTGCTTACTGAAGACTGTAACCACCCAATGCCCTCCCTGCTTACTGAAGACTGTAAACACCCAATGCCCTCCCTGCTTACTGAAGACTGTAAACACCCAATGCCCTCCCTGCTTACCGAAGACTGTAAACAACCCAATGCCCTCCCTGCTTACTGAAGACTGTAAACAACCCAATGCCCTCCCTGCTTACCGAAGACTGTAAACAACCCAATGCCCTCCCTGCTTACTGAAGACTGTAAACAACCCAATGCCCTCCCTGCTTACTGAAGACTGTAAACAACCCAATGCCCTCCCTGCTTACTGAAGACTGTAAACACACCCAATGCCCTCCCTGCTTACTGAAGACTGTAAACACCCAATGCCCTCCCTGTTTACTGAAGACTGTAAACAACCCAATGCCCTCCCTGCTTACTGAAGACCGTAAACACCCAATGCCCTCCCTGCTTACTGAAGACTGTAAACAACCCAATGCCCTCCCTGCTTACTGAAGACTGTAAACAACCCAATGCCCTCCCTGCTTACCGAAGACTGTAAACAACCCAATGCCCTCCCTGCTTACCGAAGACTGTAAACAACCCAATGCCCTCCCTGCTTACTGAAGACTGTAAACAACCCAATGCCCTCCCTGCTTACTGAAGACTGTAAACAACCCAATGCCCTCCCTGCTTACTGAAGACTGTAAACAACCCAATGCCCTCCCTGCTTACTGAAGACTGTAAACAACCCAATGCCCTCCCTGCTTACTGAAGACTGTAAACACCCAATGCCCTCCCTGCTTACTGAAGACTGTAAACACCCAATGCCCTCCCTGCTTACCGAAGACTGTATAAACACCCAATGCCCTCCCTGCTTACTGAAGACTGTAAACAACCCAATGCCCTCCCTGCTTACTGAAGACTGTAAACAACCCAATGCCCTCCCTGCTTACTGAAGACTGTAAACAACCCAATGCCCTCCCTGCTTACTGAAGACTGTAAACAACCCAATGCCCTCCCTGCTTACCTAAGACTGTAAACAACCCAATGCCCTCCCTGCTTACCTAAGACTGTAAACAACCCAATGCCCTCCCTGCTTACTGAAGACTGTAACCACCCAATGCCCTCCCTGCTTACTGAAGACTGTAAACAACCCAATGCCCTCCCTGCTTACTGAAGACTGTAAACACCCAATGCCCTCCCTGCTTACTGAAGACTGTAAACACCCAATGCCCTCCCTGCTTACTGAAGACTGTAAACAACCCAATGCCCTCCCTGCTTACTGAAGACTGTAAACAACCCAATGCCCTCCCTGCTTACTGAAGACTGTAAACAACCCAATGCCCTCCCTGCTTACTGAAGACTGTAAACAACCCAATGCCCTCCCTGCTTACTGAAGACTGTAAACAACCCAATGCCCTCCCTGCTTACTGAAGACTGTAACCACCCAATGCCCTCCCTGCTTACTGAAGACTGTAAACAACCCAATGCCCTCCCTGCTTACTGAAGACTGTAAACACCCAATGCCCTCCCTGCTTACTGAAGACTGTAAACAACCCAATGCCCTCCCTGCTTACCGAAGACTGTAAACAACCCAATGCCCTCCCTGCTTACTGAAGACTGTAAACAACCCAATGCCCTCCCTGCTTACTGAAGACTGTAAACAACCCAATGCCCTCCCTGCTTACTGAAGACTGTAAACACCCAATGCCCTCCCTGCTTACTGAAGACTGTAAACAACCCAATGCCCTCCCTGCTTACTGAAGACTGTAAACACCCAATGCCCTCCCTGCTTACTGAAGACTGTAAACAACCCAATGCCCTCCCTGCTTACTGAAGACTGTAAACAACCCAATGCCCTCCCTGCTTACTGAAGACTGTAAACAACCCAATGCCCTCCCTGCTTACTGAAGACAGTAAACAACCCAATGCCCTCCCTGCTTACTGAAGACTGTAAACAACCCAATGCCCTCCCTGCTTACTGAAGACTGTAAACACCCAATGCCCTCCCTGCTTACTGAAGACTGTATAAACACCCAATGCCCTCCCTGCTTACTGAAGACTGTAAACAACCCAATGCCCTCCCTGCTTACTGAAGACAGTAAACACCCCAATGCCCTCCCTGCTTACTGAAGACTGTAAACAACCCAATGCCCTCCCTGCTTACTGAAGACTGTAAACACCCAATGCCCTCCCTGCTTACTGAAGACTGTAAACAACCCAATGCCCTCCCTGCTTACTGAAGACTGTAAACAACCCAATGCCCTCCCTGCTTACCGAAGACTGTAAACAACCCAATGCCCTCCCTGCTTACTGAAGACTGTAAACAACCCAATGCCCTCCCTGCTTACTGAAGACTGTATAAACACCCAATGCCCTCCCTGCTTACTGAAGACTGTAAACACCCAATGCCCTCCCTGCTTACTGAAGACTGTAAACAACCCAATGCCCTCCCTGCTTACTGAAGACTGTAAACAACCCAATGCCCTCCCTGCTTACTGAAGACTGTATAAACACCCAATGCCCTCCCTGCTTACTGAAGACTGTAAACACCCAATGCCCTCCCTGCTTACCTAAGACTGTAAACACCCAATGCCCTCCCTGCTTACTGAAGACTGTATAAACACCCAATGCCCTCCCTGCTTACTGAAGACTGTAAACACCCAATGCCCTCCCTGCTTACCTAAGACTGTAAACACCCAATGCCCTCCCTGCTTACTGAAGACTGTATAAACACCCAATGCCCTCCCTGCTTACTGAAGACTGTATAAACACCCAATGCCCTCCCTGCTTACTGAAGACTGTATAAACACCCAATGCCCTCCCTGCTTACCGAAGACTGTAAACAACCCAATGCCCTCCCTGCTTACTGGAGACAGTAAACACCCAATGCCCTCCCTGCTTACCGAAGACTGTAAACAACCCAATGCCCTCCCTGCTTACTGAAGACTGTAAACAACCCAATGCCCTCCCTGCTTACTGAAGACTGTAAACAACCCAATGCCCTCCCTGCTTACTGAAGACTGTAAACAACCCAATGCCCTCCCTGCTTACTGAAGACTGCAAACACCCAATGCCCTCCCTGCTTACTGAAGACTGTAAACAACCCAATGCCCTCCCTGCTTACCGAAGACTGTAAACACACCCAATGCCCTCCCTGCTTACCGAAGACTGTAAACAACCCAATGCCCTCCCTGCTTACCGAAGACTGTAAACAACCCAATGCCCTCCCTGCTTACCGAAGACTGTAAACACCCAATGCCCTCCCTGCTTACTGAAGACTGCAAACACCCAATGCCCTCCCTGCTTACTGAAGACTGTAAACAACCCAATGCCCTCCCTGCTTACTGAAGACTGTAAACAACCCAATGCCCTCCCTGCTTACTGAAGACTGTAAACAACCCAATGCCCTCCCTGCTTACTGAAGACTGTAAACAACCCAATGCCCTCCCTGCTTACTGAAGACTGTAAACAACCCAATGCCCTCCCTGCTTACTGAAGACTGTAAACAACCCAATGCCCTCCCTGCTTACTGAAGACTGTAAACAACCCAATGCCCTCCCTGCTTACTGAAGACTGTAAACACCCAATGCCCTCCCTGCTTACTGAAGACTGTAAACACCCAATGCCCTCCCTGCTTACTGAAGACTGTAAACAACCCAATGCCCTCCCTGCTTACTGAAGACTGTAAACACCCAATGCCCTCCCTGCTTACCGAAGACTGTAAACAACCCAATGCCCTCCCTGCTTACTGAAGACTGTAAACAACCCAATGCCCTCCCTGCTTACTGAAGACTGTAAACAACCCAATGCCCTCCCTGCTTACTGAAGACTGTGAACAACCCAATGCCCTCCCTGCTTACTGAAGACTGTAAACACCCAATGCCCTCCCTGCTTACCGAAGACTGTAAACACCCAATGCCCTCCCTGCTTACTGAAGACTGTAAACAACCCAATGCCCTCCCTGCTTACTGAAGACTGTAAACACCCAATGCCCTCCCTGCTTACTGAAGACTGTAAACAACCCAATGCCCTCCCTGCTTACCGAAGACTGTATAAACACCCAATGCCCTCCCTGCTTACTGAAGACTGTAAACACCCAATGCCCTCCCTGCTTACTGAAGACTGTAAACAACCCAATGCCCTCCCTGCTTACTGAAGACTGTAAACAACCCAATGCCCTCCCTGCTTACTGAAGACTGTAAACAACCCAATGCCCTCCCTGCTTACTGAAGACTGTAATAAACACCCAATGCCCTCCCTGCTTACTGAAGACTGTAAACACCCAATGCCCTCCCTGCTTACTGAAGACTGTAAACACCCAATGCCCTCCCTGCTTACTGAAGACTGTAAACAACCCAATGCCCTCCCTGCTTACCGAAGACTGTAAACAACCCAATGCCCTCCCTGCTTACTGAAGACTGTAAACAACCCAATGCCCTCCCTGCTTACTGAAGACTGTAAACAACCCAATGCCCTCCCTGCTTACTGAAGACTGTAAACAACCCAATGCCCTCCCTGCTTACTGAAGACTGTAAACACCCAATGCCCTCCCTGCTTACCGAAGACTGTAAACAACCCAATGCCCTCCCTGCTTACCGAAGACTGTAAACAACCCAATGCCCTCCCTGCTTACTGAAGACTGTGAACAACCCAATGCCCTCCCTGCTTACTGAAGACTGTAAACAACCCAATGCCCTCCCTGCTTACTGAAGACTGTAAACACCCAATGCCCTCCCTGCTTACTGAAGACTGTAAACAACCCAATGCCCTCCCTGCTTACTGAAGACTGTAAACACCCAATGCCCTCCCTGCTTGGCACTCAGCATCAAAGGGTCTGATTTGGGACGGTCAGATCAGTGGCGTGCACAGACTTTTAGAGGGGCAGGTGCTCAAGTGAAAAAAAAAGGGCACCTTTTTGCAGCGCATTTTGGGGCGGGAACCCATTTTGGTGCTTTAGCTATTGAAAAATAGCAGATCTACAAGCTCGTAGCGCGCCACCGAGTGGCGCGCTACGAGCTTGTAGGTCTGCTATTTTTTTCTAATCGAAGAACCACTGACATAGAAACATAGCTTTAGATTGTGGGGGACCTACATAATATAGTAGAAGCGTTTTTTATCAAGATTTGATCAATGTCACCGCATGGTCCACACACTACAAATTAAGAAAAAATAAGAAAACTTTTTTTATTTTATTATTATTTTTAAGAGCTAAATTGCCAAAGGGGCAGGGGTGGCAATTTTGGCGTCACAGATAGACACTAGGGGGTGCTCTAGCACCCCCTAGTGTCTATCTGTGCACGCCACTGGGTCAGATCAACTATACGAATGATTCCCGAGCGCGGCACGGCTGCAGCTCGACGTTCGGATCTCACATACAGCAATGTGTATGTTACAAATATGTGGACTTTAGCCTTTAACTTTATTATAGTTAACGGAGACTATAACGACATAACAAAAACTACATTTACGTTAACTGAAATAAATAAAACCTAGAATAAGTCACACGAAACTAACTAAAACTAACTGAAATTATATTGAAAATGCCCGTAGGTTTTGTTTTTTGTCAAATAATAAGCTGACAGAGAGAGAGAGAGAGAGAGAGAGAGAGAGAGAGAGGGGGGAGTGATAGGCCTGTCATGTTTTATTACATAATAGTCTTAAGTCTTCTGATAAAGATTATCTTGAGCTAAACGCAATGCTTTAATTCTTCATAATCCGTTTATACTCTGCATTCATCTATTATCTGTGTAAGAACAGGATGGAATTAACAGTAATGTGATATTTCCATCATTATTAAAGCTTTGGTGTTACTTTTTCAATCAAAACAAGATTTGCATTCAAGTGAGTTGTGCAAGTTTAAAAAAAGCATAAAATAAATGTAAATTGTATTCATTGTTCAATGCCAAAAACACAATTTAGGGTATGGTATATAGGTGATATCTTGTGATTACATATGTATAGCATAGTAGTATATATGTATAGTTTATATGTATAGCTTCATCATATAGATATTCCACTGTTACGTTCTTAGTTTACGCATGTTTCTTGATACATGCTTTTTATGTGATGTATTCCCATGCTTTTTTGTTCTTGCTTAATGTAAGTCGCTCTGGATTAACCCATTCTGAACGTGCACCCATTTTGGTGTTAGCATCATGTTATGCTTTAGCTATTGAAAAATAGCAGATCTACAAGCTCGTAGCGCGCCACCGAGTGGCGCGCTACGAGCTTGTAGGTCTGCTATTTTTTTTTAAATCGAAGAACGACTGACATTTTTAGAATCTGATCTCAGGTCAGAATGGGTTAATCAGACCAGTGTGTGTCCAGTGGAAACCTCGTATGAATCTGATCTCAGGTCAGAATGGGTTAATCAGACCAGTGTGTGTCCAGTGGAAACCTCGTGTGAATCTGATCTCAGGTCAGATTGTGATTAACCCATTTTGGGCGGAAACCACCTTTTGGTGTTTTTTTTTCGCTAATTTTTTATCCCACGATTTTGTAACCCAGTTTTCTTTTCACCCAGTGCCAATTATCTAATGTAATCCTGGGCGCTACACTTCCTCTGCCAACCTGGGGGGGCAGCGGACTGACCTCATGCCTCCTTCTATGCATGAGGAGTCCAAGTTGCTCCTTTACACCTGACAGGGGGGAGTTTCCCTGGTTGGACGTAGCGCGTGGAAGGGACACGTTATTCCAACCAGTTCCTTTCCCCTCCATCAGGCGCCCCGGCTGGCCAGGGGGAGGAAGTATAGAGACCAGTTCCTTTCCCCTCCATCAGGCGCCCCGGCTGGCCAGGGGGAGGCAGTATAGAGACCAGTTCCTTTCCCCTCCATCAGGCGCCCCGGCTGGCCAGGGGGTGGCAGTTTAGAGACCAGCATTACGGCATGTTTTTGTGAGGGTATCTACCATAGGGGACACGGGGAGAACATGTAAACTCCACACAGAAAGGCCCTTTCACCAACCCCCGCCTTCGGGTATGGGCACTGATGACGCGGAGGAGGGAACACGCCGCCAGCACCCACAGCGTCCCGACCGGGAATCGAACCCAGGACCTTCTAGCTGTGACGCGACAGCACTACCAACTGTGCCACCGTGCCCCTTCCCTTTTGGTGTTTTAAGCGTTATGTTATGCTTTAGCTATTGAAATATAGCAGATCTACAAGCTCGTAGGTCTGCTATTTTTGAAAAATCGTGAAAATGTGACGCAAATCTTTGAATATATATTCTTTCCGAGCAAACGTTTTTAACTCAAATCTTTGCTTCTGGGGTGGGCGGGGGGGGGGGGGGGGGGGGGGGTCCCTGGAACAACATATTTTCAGATGGGGATCGGCGGCCAATTCATTTGTGGGGGTCCTTAATTTACATGAAAATATTTGAGAACAACTGACAAAGAAACATGAGGGTTTTTCAGAAAACAGTTTTTGTTAAAAAGTTACAGCGTTATATTCTGACAGTAATCATCGCTCATTATCCTGCAGACCGTATTGTTCTCCCCATCTCTCAAACTCTGATTTTCAGGTGGATTGCCTATTTATTTCGTCCAATCAAGATCGAGTAGAGAGTTGATCGACTTCAATGTGATTGGGTGTTCCAGTTCGAATTTGGTCCGCTTCCAATTCCACCGAGTGTCACCACTTCCAATTCCACTTGTTTATCCAGAGTTCTTTCGCCTGATTGGGTGAAATTGGTGTCCTGACCTGAAAATGCATTCTCTCTCTTTGCCCGAAGAGCCGGAGAGACAAACAATCTATCTATGATAGCAATGTTTACGATCAGAATATAGAGCTATTTAATGTTTACTATCAGAATATAGAGCTATTTAATGTTTACTATCAGAATATAGAGCTATTTAATGTTTACGATCAGAATATAGAGCTATTTAATGTTTACGATCAGAATATAGAGCTATTTAATGTTTACTATCAGAATATAGAGCTATTTAATGTTTACTATCAGAATATAGAGCTATTTAATATTTACGATCAGAATATAGAGCTATTTAACACCTTTTCAACCTTTTTCAACTTTAAATCATTCATTGCAATTATTTGTGTACGACAATTTATTTTTGTCATTTTAAAGCGGCCTACACACTAAACCCAAGCGTTTAGGTTATAAACACTCATTTGTAACACTTTTTAAACGTGTCACAGTGTTTAGATTATAAACAGAAGAACATGTTTAATCTCCTGTAACACTTTTTAAACACATAAATGTGTTTAGTTTTTACAATCAAAGTCAGCCATATTATAGGTGTTTAGAATTTGAACACTAGGTGTTCTCGTGAGGTGTTTGAGTGAACTCGTGTTCTACTGTATTTTATGACCATTAATAAACACTTGGCATTTTATTATTACACACATGGTGTTTAGGTTTAAACGCGTCACATGTTCCAGGGATTTACAGTGTATATGTACCTGTTTTCCCCTTTTAGCCTTTGGAACCGGTTTTAAAATGTGCTACTGTATTTAAACTAGAATAGGCGCAGTTCTGGAGGATCGCAAGTGTTGGTTGCACACCGGCAATATCAAGCTTTGAGAGTCTTGCATAAGTGGTACAGTATGATGATGTCATAAGTGGTACAGTATGATGATAAGTGGTACAGTAAGATGATGTCATAAGTGGTACAGTATGATGATAGGTGGTACAGTATGATGATGTCATAAGTGGTACAGTATGATGATGTCATAAGTGGTACAGTATGATGATGTCATAAGTGGTACAGTATGATGATAGGTGGTACAGTATGATGATGTCATAAGTGGTACAGTATGATGATAAGTGGTACAGTATGATGATAGGTGGTACAGTATGATGATGTCATAAGTGGTACAGTATGATGATGTCATAAGTGGTACAGTATGATGATAAGTGGTACAGTATGATGATAGGTGGTACAGTATGATGATGTCATAAGTGGTACAGTATGATGATGTCATAAGTGGTACAGTATGATGATAGGTGGTACAGTATGATGATGTCATAAGTGGTACAGTATGATGATGTCATAAGTGGTACAGTATGATGATGTCATAAGTGGTACAGTATGATGATGTCATAAGTGGTACAGTATGATGATGTCATAAGTGGTACAGTATGATGATGTCATAAGTGGTACAGTATGATGATAAGTGGTACAGTATGATGATGTCATAAGTGGTACAGTATGATGATGTCATAAGTGGTACAGTATGATGATAAGTGGTACAGTATGATGATAAGTGGTACAGTATGATGATAAGTGGTACAGTATGATGATGTCATAAGTGGTACAGTATGATGATAAGTGGTACAGTATGATGATAAGTGGTACAGTATGATGATAAGTGGTACAGTATGATGATAAGTGGTACAGTATGATGATGTCATAAGTGGTACAGTATGATGATAAGTGGTACAGTATGATGATAAGTGGTACAGTATGATGATAAGTGGTACAGTATGATGATGTCATAAGTGGTACAGTATGATGATAAGTGGTACAGTATGATGATGTCATAAGTGGTACAGTATGATGATAAGTGGTACAGTATGATGATAAGTGGTACAGTATGATGATAAGTGGTACAGTATGATGATGTCATAAGTGGTACAGTATGATGATAAGTGGTACAGTATGATGATAAGTGGTACAGTATGATGATAAGTGGTACAGTATGATGATGTCATAAGTGGTACAGTATGATGATAAGTGGTACAGTATGATGATAAGTGGTACAGTATGATGATAAGTGGTACAGTATGATGATGTCATAAGTGGTACAGTATGATGATGTCATAAGTGGTACAGTATGATGATAAGTGGTACAGTATGATGATAAGTGGTACAGTATGATGATAGGTGGTACAGTATGATGATGTCATAAGTGGTACAGTATGATGATGTCATAAGTGGTACAGTATGATGATAAGTGGTACAGTATGATGATGTCATAAGTGGTACAGTATGATGATGTCATAAGTGGTACAGTATGATGATGTCATAAGTGGTACAGTATGATGATAAGTGGTACAGTATGATGATAAGTGGTACAGTATGATGATAGGTGGTACAGTATGATGATGTCATAAGTGGTACAGTATGATGATGTCATAAGTGGTACAGTATGATGATAAGTGGTACAGTATGATGATAAGTGGTACAGTATGATGATAAGTGGTACAGTATGATGATAAGTGGTACAGTATGATGATGTCATAAGTGGTACAGTATGATGATAAGTGGTACAGTATGATGATAAGTGGTACAGTATGATGATAAGTGGTACAGTATGATGATGTCATAAGTGGTACAGTATGATGATAGGTGGTACAGTATGATGATGTCATAAGTGGTACAGTATGATGATGTCATAAGTGGTACAGTATGATGATAAGTGGTACAGTATGATGATGTCGGTGGTGTGTTGACCCGCATGGCGTCACAAAGGACGCTAAAACGTTTATACGGAATACATAAATAATGTCGTCGGGCAATACACCCTTTTGGCGTTTCAAGCGTCATGTTGTACTTTAGCTATTGAAAAAGAGCAGATCTACAAGCTCATATAGGTCTGCTATTTCTTTGAAAAATCGTGAAAATGTACGACCGTGGCCCCAAAATGTTTGAATATTATTCTTTCAGAGTGAACGTTTTTTAACCCATTCTGACCTGAGATCAGATTCATACGAGGTTTCCACTGGACAAACACTGGTCTGATGAACCCATTCTGACCCGAGATCAGATTCTAAAAATGTCAGTCGTTCTTCGATTTTTCAAAAAATAGCAGACCTTCAACCTTATACTACTACTTTGTACTACTAGGACTAAGACTGAAAAATATGTTTAAAAAATGTTTGATGAAAATTGTTTGATCTACAAGCTCATATCGCGCCACCGAGCTCATGGCGCGATACGAGCTTGTAGGTCTGCTATTTTTGAAAAATCGAAGAACGACTGACATTTTTTTTTAAATCTGATCTCAGGTCAGAATGGGTTAATAATCAGACCAGTGTGTGTCCTAGTGGAAACCTCGTATGTATGAATCTGATCTCAGGTCAGAACGGGTTAAAGTGTTCTCGGAGAGGCAGCAGCTGTCGGTTGCGCGCGGACTCATTAGTATTTCTAATGAGAATGATGCTCGCTCCTCGGGGGGGCAGTGTGTGTGTGTGTGTGGGGTGGGGGGGTGGGGGGGGGGGGGGGCTCTGATTGCGAATGCAGTGAGCACTAACTATGAGACCCTGCAGATCATGTCTGTGTGTGTGTGTGTGTGTGTGTGTGTGTGTGTGTCTGTGTGTGTCTGTCCCGCTGTGACACCACCCGCCCGCCACCAGAGGGCACAGCTGTATCACACAAAACACACACACGCACGCACACACACACTCACACACACAACTTAACTTAAAAAAAAACTTAACTTAAAAAAAACTTAAAAACTTAAAAAAAAAACTTTAAAAACACTTAACTTCAAAAAACTTAACTTAACACATTGTATGCTAGAGTTTTCTATTTGCTCAGGCTTGCTGGTGCTAAGCGATTAACATTGGACTTTTGAACTTTTTAGGGGCCCACAGCGAGGGGCCTCTTATAGCGAGAATCACATCGCATAAATAAAAAGTAGGCCAAACATGTCCACTTCAATTTTAAAAAAAAATTATGATTCTACCATCTTCCATTCTGGAGATATTGACCTTTTTCTAAAACCTGCTTTTGAAGGCACGCTGCTCGCTTGAAAAAACAGCAGAGATATGGAAGGTTGAAGTTGACAGACATTGACAGACAGATATAAAAATGAACACAAATAATATCATATACATACTACACACTGAATGAAAGCCCTGAATGTCTACTTTTAGGAGGAAAACAAATACACATGGTCCCATGTATAGTTTGTCAGTAATTGGCTATTGAATGCAGCTTGCGCCCACCAGAGAGGATTTCAGAAAATGCATGGACCAGAAGAACTATTATTCACAAAATAAGGCCTATAGCGAAATGTACATACTATATACCGTATGAAACAGAAGACTCTCTGCTTTCATAAGAAAAATACTTCTACTGTAATAATAATGAAAATCACACCCCTGTGAAGTGAGCAGTGCAATGTTGCGCAACATTGCACTGCTCACTTCACAGGGGTGTGATTTTCATTATTATTCATCATTATTCATCATTAATTTATTTATGTTTATATCTGCCTGTCAATCTCTGTGACTTTAAACCTTTATAACTCGCTATGATAACTTCATGAGGAAATGCTCACTTCACAGGGGTGTGATTTTTATTATTATTACAGTATTAGTTTTTTTCTTATGAAAGCAGAGGGTCTTCTGTTTCATACGGTATATAATATGTACATGTCGCTATAGGCCTTATTTTGTGAATAATAGTTGGACTTGAACAACTGCATTCAATATCCTACTGACAAACTGTACATGGGATCAATATTATGTATTTGTTTTCCTCCTAAAAGTAGACAATTAGGGCTTTCATTCAGTGTGTAGTATGTATATGACAATAATTTATTTATGTTTATTTTTATATCTGCCTTCAGAACGATAGTATAACGGTGAGATGCGTTACTGGATCGGTGAGTTTAGTGGTTGAGGTTGACATGTCTGGACATGTTTGAGGAAAGAAGCACAGGAGAGAGAGATGATCAAATAACTGGCTGCTTTGTTGGACAACGCTATCTTCACTTTGTTTGGGCAAAGAAGCAGAGATCAGCGATGGAAAAGAGTTTTATCCACGGCAGATAAGTAATGACGTATTATCGAGGGACCGCCATGATCAACTAACTGCCTGGGACCGAGGCTACGTTGTCACCAGCCAATGCAGCCATCGCTATCCGTTGTGTGATTGTAGCCTTTTTATTCATTATAATTGCAGTGATAAGACCTATATCACAGCCGGGCGTCTCTCTCGATACCGTGGATATAGCCACATCCACAATCACACAACGGATAGCGATGATGGCTGCATTGGCTGACGAAGACGTAGGCAGTAAGTTGATCATGGCGGTCCTTCGATAATACGTCATTACTTATCTGCCGTGGATATAAAGCTCTTTTCCATCGCTGATCGTGCTTCTTGCCCAAACAAACAAAGTGAAGACGCGATGGCGATCCACACAACGGATAGCGATGGCTGGTGAAGACTGAAGACGTAGCCAGGCAGTTAGTTGATCATGGCGTGTGCCGTGTGCGTGTTGAAAACGTTATGAAATGGCGATCGTTGAAGATTATTCTTGGTTTATATACTGGCAGAGGGCAAATCGACACGACTGCGTTATATCTTTTTCCGAGAATGAGAGAGCGGTGCAAGGCGATTACAAGGCGCAGTGTGGCCTGGGGCCAGGGAACTCAAACTGCAATGCGATCCGGGCAGAAGAGACTCAGACTCCCCCCACAAAGATTCCTCGGGAGAAACCATGTAGAAACAGGAGGGGAGGGGGAATCGAGTGTATTCACAGACACTAGACTACTACTAGATGGGTAACTCCATTTTAGATGCCCTGACATCTGCGTTGGTCTATGCCGTTGCCGTGCAGACCCATACGTGTAATGGAGGCATTGGAGGAGGGAGCGTCTTCGCCACAGACAGACCTCTTTTCAGGAGGGAGGGGCTTTTTACTCCCGGATCACATATTGGAGCTTCCTGGAGACGATCGCTGTTATTTTCCTCGGTGTCCTGGAGCATAGGACGTTGATGTACAGTAAGCAATAAAAAAACGTATAAAACGTATACATACGCTTCGCGCGTACGGCGTTCGATATTAATAAAGCGTATGGATACGTTTCCAGCATTTTTTGTGTTAACAGTTTCCGTGCCGGGAATGGATTACTCCAGGTTAATGTCGCTGCCGTATCGGACATACCCGCCTTTTGTTTTATGTGTTTAATCCGCCGTAATGTAATGAATCAAAAGAAAATCCGTCTTCGTCGCGGAGTATGAGACTGGATGCCTTCGCTGTGATGACGAAACCGGAAATCGTCACATGCTGTGGGCTGCTAGGGCTTCTGGGAAATTGAGGCCAATGGAAATGCATTGGGTGCAACGCCTCATTGAAACCAATCTTGTGTGCGTCTTCCGGGTGCACCAAGATGGTGGATGCTACACACAGATCATAACAAACCACGGGAGCTTTTTTTGATGGATTTTCGCGGATTAAAAGCCCAAATAATTCAGCGTATGCTCTAAAGGTAATACAACAATCTCGGCAGTGAAGGGGGGTTGATTAAAATGCGGGTTAATCGTAAAAAACAGTCAAACTGTTAACCAATCAGGATGGAGTCTGAGAAATCTGAAAGACCCGTTTCGTTGAATGGCTCTAGAGAGACTGTGTACCAATTTGCGTGATGTTTGGACAAAATCTGTAGGTGTACTGTGCAAAAACTTGTTTTGCACAAAGCGGCCTCCTGGTGGCGCTATAACAGGCCGTTCTGGAAAGTTTGGGGCAGAGGTTCATCGTTGGCATCCAGGGAGTGTGTGTGCAAAATTTGGCATCGACCGGGTTAACGGTGGCCGAGATTAGCTGCTCACGGACACACACACGGACGGACACACGGACGGACGGACGGAGTGCAAAACATACTCTCCCCCCATGCCTTCGGCCTGGTGGAGACAATTACAAAGAAGAAAAACAACAACAAAAAAGTGTTGTAACCTGCCGTTTTTTTCTACTTTCTAATTCTTTGTTTGGCCTGAAAGAATTGTGTTTGTTGTCATGATTTGTCACGACAAGAGTTGGCTTCGTACGACGCTTAAAAAGGTCTTTAAATTAAAAAAATAAAAAAAAATGCCTATGGGAAAAATGCATTGGGATTAATTTCCTGGGCCACTCGTTGTTCTGAAAGGGGGCGGGACTGCGACGCTCTGTAGATGTAGACCTATGTGGCAGTGCAGGAACATAATCGCCTTCCCTGATGCATCAATTAAGCATCAACGACCATCAGCTGGTCACAGACACTCAGTCGGTCGGTCCGCGGACCCCACAT
>NC_139697.1:741574-756574 GCF_964188405.1 Protomyctophum parallelum
GGTCCCTGGGGGGTCTTCTCTTATGGGGGTCCCTGGGGGTCTTCTCTTATGGGGGTCCCTGGGGGTCTTCTCTTATGGGGGTCCCTGCATGGCATATCTCTTCAAATGGGGGTCCGTGGGGCTAATTATAGTGTCAATTTGGGGGTCCTTGACATGAAAGAGTTTGGGAACCACTGCTGTACAGACAGTACACAGACTGAGTAGAAAGAAATCGTGCCATTTTATCATGATTATTAGTGAGGACCTATTATATGAAGATATAGGTTGAAAAGTGGTGAAGTGGTCCTTTAATGCAAAATAAGCTGTCATGAGGCGGCCTAGATCTCATTTCTCTCTGTCAACCTATGCCTCTATCTCGCACACGCACGCGCACGCGCACACACACACACACACACACACACACACACACACACACACACACACACACACACACACACACACACACACACACACACGCAGACGTAATAAAAAGCCTTTTACTTACCTTGAAGTCTGGCGGTATCTGCGCTCCGAAACCGAACGCGGGAAACATTTTATCGCTGGGAAGTAAAGAGAGAGAGAGAGAGAGAGAGAGAGAGAAATTATGTTATGCTGTAACTAACCGTTATATTTAACACATTCTGACCTGAGATCAGATTCTAAAAATGTCTTCAGACTACGGCGGAAGATTGGGAGTGATGCTGCAGTTCTGACTGCAATGGGAAGTGCATTCCACAGTTTTGGAGCCAGAAGGGAGAAGAGTTTGGGAGACGTGTGGAGCGTTGTTGTCCCGGCGTTTTGAGTGAGGGTACTTCCAGCTTCCCTGCGTTGGCTGTCCTGATCAATTTCGACATCAGGTCAAAATGGGTTTACGGTCAGCCTGACGACGCAGAAGGCCGAGCGCTTATACTAGACATTGCTCTTTGTCTTCATGTTTTTATGCATGTAATTTGTTTATTTGTTTTGTTTTGTTTGTCTGTGCGTTTTATGTCAAACCGTGTGTTGCACGCACGCCGGCTCGCTGGGTCGCGAGACACATTTTCAGCGTGAAGCAGATTAAAAATAAAGTTATGTCATATCGTTTTATGGTATTTATTTGTGTGAAGTGAAACGGACAGGACACCCGATAAGGGGTCAAGGAGGCTACAGTACTGGGTCTGTACTACAGTACAGAGGCTACAGTACTGGGTCTGCAACCTTTTTCACATGAAGTGCCATGTTTTCATTTTCGTCATAGTCATTGTGCCATTATTATAAAATTATGACACCACAAATTATTATAAATAAATATTCCCAATTGATTTTGATTGTCCAATGGATATATACCATATACCATAACAAGCTTAGAAATATTTTTGTAATGATCATTAAACCCGACTTAATACTTAATTTAACTGACTACACTTTTTTGGAATATTTAATTTTAACCCATTCTGACCGGGCACCCATTTTGGTGTCGGCATCATGTCGTGCTTTAGCTATTGAAAAATAGCAGATCTACAAGCTCATATCGCGCCACCGAGTGGCGCGATACGAGCTTGTAGGTCTGCTATTTTTTTTAAATCGAAGAGCGACTGACATTTCTAGATTTTGATCTCAGGTCAGAATGGGTTAAAAGAAAAACCTTCTCTCTCTCACACTAATGCCAGTGTGCCAGTGATCACCCTCCCCTGTGCCAATGTTGGCCCCCGTGCCTAAGGTTGCCTACCCCTGATGTCATCGTACGGGAAGGGATTTCACCCAGGGGTTCCCAACGTGGGGTCCGGGGACCCCCAGGGGTCCTTGAGGGAGTTATTCGATTTTTAAATAATATTATTTTGTATAATGTATAATAATAATAATAGCCTACGATATCTGGGTACACATGTGAGAACTGCAATGTATAAGTTATATAGAATATAAACAACTAAATATGCAAGACAGGTTCTTATATTTATAGACACGATAATTATGATTGATTTACTCATTCCGGAGAGCCAATCACACAAGAGCCAATCACACAAGAGCCAATCACACAAGAGCCAATCACACAAGAGCCAATCACACTAGAGCCAATCACACTAGAGCCAATCACACAAGAGCCAATCACACTAGAGCCAATCACACTAGAGCCAATCACACTAGAGCCAATCACACAAGAGCCAATCACACTAGAGCCAATCACACTACACTAGAGCCAATCACACTAGAGCCAATCACACTAGAGCCAATCACACTAGAGCCAATCACACTAGAGCCAATCACACTAGAGCCAATCACACTAGAGCCAATCACACTAGAGCCAATCACACTAGAGCCAATCACACAAGAGCCAATCACACAAGAGCCAATCACACTAGAGCCAATCACACTAGAGCCAATCACACAAGAGCCAATCACACTAGAGCCAATCACACAAGAGCCAATCACACTAGAGCCAATCACACAAGAGCCAATCACACAAGAGCCAATCACACAAGAGCCAATCACACTAGAGCCAATCACACTAGAGCCAATCACACTAGAGCCAATCACACTATAGCCAATCACACTAGAGCCAATCACACTAGAGCCAATCACACTAGAGCCAATCACACTATAGCCAATCACACTAGAGCCAATCACACTATAGCCAATCACACTAGAGCCAATCACACTAGAGCCAATCACACTATAGAGCATCCCTGCAGTGTAAAGTGCCATTTTAAGGACCAATCATAATGAGGAAAGGTTGAAAAGTGGTGAAGTGGTCCTTTAACTCATTATATTATACGTGGTGGAAGTATATCGGGGCTTGAGTGCTAAACATAAACATCTTCACTTTTAACCCATTCTGACCCGAGATCAGATTCTAAAGATTGTCTCCTACATCCTGACAGTTTCCCATTCTGACCTGAGATCAGATTCTATAAATGTCTTGACAGTTTTCTGAAAAAGCTATGTTTCTATGTCAGTCGTTCTTCGATTCTTTAAAAAATAGCAGACCCACAAGCTCTATGAGCTTGTAGATCTGCTATTTTTCAATAGCTAAAGCATAACATAACGCTAACACCAAAAGTGGTTACCAAAATGGGTTAAAAAAGAATGGAAGCGCTCTTGAAAAAATTAGATATACGATCAAGTGATTTGGAATGCTTCACCGTGTTGCCCTTCAACGCGTTACACGTCATGCCGCGACAATAATGACTTCATTTATTTTGCACACAAAGTGATCGAGTGTCGATCAATACCGGATTGACGTGTTAAGCCGAAGCCTGGATGTCCTTCAGACACTCCCTGATCAATCATGTTGATATTATTGAGCCGTCATTGATGGATTGCCCGCTGAGACGATGGATGACGCTCTGTCCTTGACGGGGACATTTATTATTATTAGTATTTATTCTCCGTATACCGTACCGTACCTCTCCCATTTTCTTTACAGCGCCCAAAGGTCGCCTTGGGAGTTCAACAACACGCCTAAACGTGGACAGTTGAGTCGTCGAGGTTGAATCTGATCTCATCTTTCTTTTTTTAAATATATATATATTTTTATCCCACGATTTCATTTTTCACCCCTGTGTCAATCACCTAATGTGATCCTGGGCTCTACACACCCTCCACCAACCTAGTCCCCATATATGGGGGACAAGGGGAGACCAACCTAGTCCCCATATATGGGGGACAAGGGGAGACCAACCTAGTCCCCATATATGGGGGACAAGGGGAGACCAACCTAGTCCCCATATATGGGGGACAAGGGGAGAGCATCCTAGTCCCCATATATGGGGGACAAGGGGAGACCAACCTAGTCCCCATATATGGGGGACAAGGAGAGACCAACCTAGTCCCCATATATGGGGGACAAGGACAGACCAACCTAGTCCCCATATATGGGGGACAAGGGGAGAGCATCCTAGTCCCCATATATGGGGGACAAGGGGAGACCAACCTAGTCCCCATATATGGGGGACAAGGGGAGACCAACCTAGTCCCCATATATGGGGGACAAGGGGAGACCAACCTAGTCCCCATATATGGGGGACAAGGGGAGAGCATCCTAGTCCCCATATATGGGGGACAAGGGGAGAGCATCCTAGTCCCCATATATGGGGGACAAGGAGAGACCAACCTAGTCCCCATATATGGGGGACAAGGGGAGACCAACCTAGTCCCCATATATGGGGGACAAGGGGAGAACAACCTAGTCCCCATATATGGGGGACAAGGGGAGAGCAACGGACTTGAACTCATGCTTCCTTCATGCCTGAGTGTCCAAGTGTCTCCTTTACACCTGACAGGGGGGAGTTTCCCTGGTTGGACGTATAGCGCGTGGAAGGAACACGTTATTCCAACCAGTTCCTTTCCCCTCCATCAGGCGCCCCGGCTGGCCAGGGGGAGGCAGTTTAGAGACCAGTTCCTTTCCCCTCCATCAGGCGCCCCGGCTGGCCAGGGGGAGGCAGTATAGAGACCAGGATTACTGCATGTTTTTTGTGTCTTTGTATCTACCCTAGGGGACACGGGGAGAACATGTGAGGGTACCTACCCTAGGGGACACGGGGAGAACATGTGAGGGTATATCTACCCTAGGGGACACGGGGAGAACATGTGAGGGTATATCTACCCTATGGGGGACACGGGGAGAACATGTGAGGGTACCTACCCTAGGGGACACGGGGAGAACATGTGAGTGTATATCTACCCTAGGGGACACGGGGAGAACATGTGAGGGTACCTACCCTAGGGGACACGGGGAGAACATGTGAGGGTACCTACCCTATAGGGGACACGGGGAGAACATGTGAGGGTACCTACCCTAGGGGACACGGGGAGAACATGTGAGGGTACCTACCCTAGGGGACACGGGGAGAACATGTGAGGGTACCTACCCTATAGGGGACACGGGGAGAACATGTGAGTGTATATCTACCCTAGGGGACACGGGGAGAACATGTGAGGGTACCTACCCTATAGGGGACACGGGGAGAACATGTGAGGGTATATCTACCCTAGGGGACACGGGGAGAACATGTGAGGGTACCTACCCTAGGGGACAATGGGAGAACATGTGAGGGTACCTACCCTAGGGGACACGGGGAGAACATGTGAGGGTATATCTACCCTAGGGGACACGGGGAGAACATGTGAGGGTACCTACCCTAGGGGACACGGGGAGAACATGCAAACTCCGCACACAGAAAGGCCCTTTCGCCAACCCCGCCTTCGGGTATGGGCACTGATGACGCGGGGGAGGAAACACGCCGCCAGCACCCACAACGTCCCAGGCTCTGGAGGAGCTTTGCCCCTTCAACATTCGTTCTGCCTCCGTCCATTAATGTTTTTAAGTCTCACCTTAAGACTCATCCTTTCTCCCCGGCTTTTAATAATCCCTCCTGAGTCCATTTTATGCTTTCATGCTTATATTTTTTTCTCATTTATATTCTGTGTTCTCTTTGCCTGTTCTCTGTTTTTGCCACTTGATGTAGCCTACAGCACTTTGGTCAACCTTGGTTGTTTTAAAACGTGCTCTATAAATAAAAGTTTGATTTGATTTGATATACGTGGACAGTAGAGTCGTCGAGGTTGAATCTGATGTCATCTTTTATACGACATAATTTTCTTTAGCTGATCGACGGCGTCGGTAACACCGGTTAAACATTTACTAAACACTGTACTTAATAAGTACAATTTTGAAGTATTTGCACTCCCATTTCTATTTCCAAATTCCAATACTTTTACTCCACTACTCCAAAAGATCTCGAATCCAAATATTGTACTTTTACTCCTGTTACTATAGTTCACTTTGTAGATTTTACTTATTATTACAAGAACATACATTAACCACTTCAGCCCTATATATACATTTTGGCCATTTGAGAATAGCCGATCTACAAGCTCATAAATGTGTCACAATCTGCTATTTTCAAAATATGTTTATACAGTATACATTTCAATACTTGAAATGGGAAATATGAAATAAAAGCTTAAACATGTAGCTATAGGTGTAATGTTAGAGACCACAGAAGACATGTAAATATGAAATAAATGCTTAAACATGTAGCTAGGTGTAATGTTAGAGACCACAGAAGACATGTAAATATGAAATAAATGCCTAAACATGTAGCTATAGGTGTAATGTTAGAGACCACAGAAGACATGTAAATATGAAATAAATGCTTAAACATGTAGCTAGGTGTAATGTTAGAGACCACAGAAGACATGTAAATATGAAATAAATGCCTAAACATGTAGCTATATAGGTGTAATGTTAGAGACCACAGAAGACATGTAAATATGAAATAAATGCTTAAACATGTAGCTAGGTGTAATGTTAGAGACCACAGAAGACATGTAAATATGAAATAAATGCCTAAACATGTAGCTATAGGTGTAATGTTAGAGACCACAGAAGACATGTAAATATGAAATAAATGCTTAAACATGTAGCTAGGTGTAATGTTAGAGACCACAGAAGACATGTAAATATGAAATAAATGCTTAAACATGTAGCTAGGTGTAATGTTAGAGACCACAGAAGACATGTAAATATGAAATAAATGCCTAAACATGTAGCTATAGGTGTAATGTTAGAGACCACAGAAGACATGTAAATATGAAATAAATGCTTAAACATGTAGCTAGGTGTAATGTTAGAGACCACAGAAGACATGTAAATATGAAATAAATGCCTAAACATGTAGCTATATAGGTGTAATGTTAGAGACCACAGAAGACATGTAAATATGAAATAAATGCTTAAACATGTAGCTAGGTGTAATGTTAGAGACCACAGAAGACATGTAAATATGAAATAAATGCCTAAACATGTAGCTATAGGTGTAATGTTAGAGACCACAGAAGACATGTAAATATGAAATAAATGCTTAAACATGTAGCTAGGTGTAATGTTAGAGACCACAGAAGACATGTAAATATGAAATAAATGCCTAAACATGTAGCTATAGGTGTAATGTTAGAGACCACAGAAGACATGTAAATATGAAATAAATGCTTAAACATGTAGCTATAGGTGTAATGTTAGAGACCACAGAAGACATGTAAATATGAAATAAATGCTTAAACATGTAGCTAGGTGTAATGTTAGAGACCACAGAAGACATGTAAATATGGAATAAATGCTTAAACATGTAGCTATAGGTGTAATGTTAGAGACCACAGAAGACATGTAAATATGAAATAAATGCTTAAACATGTAGCTAGGTGTAATGTTAGAGACCACAGAAGACATGTAAATATGAAATAAATGCTTAAACATGTAGCTAGGTGTAATGTTAGAGACCACAGAAGACATGTAAATGTGAAATAAATGCTTAAACATGTAGCTAGGTGTAATGTTAAGAGACCACAGAAGTGAACCTTTTTCAAGCCTATTTTCTGAACTTGCTGTTTCTCTGCAAGACATTACTCTATAAGCCATATCTCCAAAACTGGTGGGTCAAACTGAACAACCAATATGTCAATTTGAAGCTATGATTCCCTGCTTTCATATGAAATGAAAAAAGAAAAATTCAAAAAGAAATTCACAGACAGACCGACAGACCGACAGACCGACAGACCGACAGACCGACAGACAGACAGACCGACAGACCGACAGACAGACAGACAGACAGACCCTTGTCTACTAGCTCATATACAACTCCCCCGTAGAGCATGGAGATATCTAGAGTTTTTCTTTTTTTGTTAATACCACCTAAACGTACGTTCTCTATAGGAACTGGATATTAAGCCCTTTATGGTAATTCATTCATCACATTGCAGCCTAAGGGAATTCCACCGATGATATCTAACCCATTCTGACCGGGCACCCATTTTGGTGTTAGCATCATGCTATGCTTTAGCTATTGAAAAATAGCAGATCCACAAGCTCATATCGCGCCACCGAGTGGCGCGATACAAGCTTGTAGGTCTGCTATTTTTGAAAAATCGAAGAACGACTGTGACATTTTTTAGAATCTGATCTCAGGTCAGAATGGGTTCCTCAGACCAGTGTGTGTCCAGTGGAAAACCTCGTATGAATCTGATCTCAGGTCAGAATGGGCTAAAGCCTTTCATGTCTCCACTCTCCAGTGAGACGGTTCAAATCCAAGGCTTTCACTGTCAGGGAACGGCTTGCTCTCAAGGTTAGCTAAATCTGAATGTATTATTATGCTGGACACTATAGCCCATTCTGACCCCAGATCAGATTCTAAAAATGTCTTCTATACATCCTGACAGTTTTCATTCTGACCTGAGATCATCAGATTCTAAAAAAATTCTTCTATGTCAGTCGCTCTTCGATTTAAAAGAAAATCACACCAGTGTGAACCAAGTGGTGCAACTCCCGTCTATTGGTTCTCTGTATCGTTCCAATTTGTATCGTTCCAATTCCTTCTCTGTATCGTTTGCGTCCAGCAGGTGGCAGCCATGTCACATACTTCTCTCGTTCCAATTTCACGCATGCGCACACCACTCGTGCTCACACAGGTACACACATCACAAACAGGTACACAGGTACACGGACATTGCTGGATGTAGAAGTGGTTGCACCACTTAAAAATAGCAGACCTACAAGCTCGTAGCGCGCCACTCGGTGGCGCGCTATGAGCTTGTAGATCTGCTATTTTTCAAAAGTTAAAGCATAACATGATGCTATAACACCAAAACGGGTTCCCGTTCAGAATGGGCTATAGGCATGTAACGATTCACTCAACTCACGATAATATACGATTCGTATCACAATATGAGGTTCACGATAAGATTTTTCACGATATTAAATTATTATTTTAAAGAAAAAAATACTGTTATTTAAAATTTATATAATTTATCTTCCCCCCTCTACAGTCACAGACACACACAGCTCCCCTCTACAGACACAGACACACACAGCTCCCCTCTACAGTCACAGACACACACAGCTCCCCTCTACAGTCACAGACACACACAGCTCCCCTCTACAGTCACAGACACACACACAGCTCCCCTCTACAGTCAGACACACACAGCTCCCCTCTACAGTCACAGACACACACAGCTCCCCTCTACAGTCACAGACACACACACAGCTCCCCACTACAGTCAGACACACACAGCTCCTCTCTACAGTCACAGACACACACACAGCTCCCCACTACAGTCACAGACACACACAGCTCCCCTCTACAGTCACAGACACACACAGCTCCCCTCTACAGTCACAGACACACACAGCTCCCCTCTACAGTCACAGACACACACATAGCTCCCCTCTACAGTCACAGACACACACAGCTCCCCTCTACAGTCACAGACACACACAGCTCCCCTCTACAGTCACAGACACACACACACACAGCTCCCCTCTACAGTCAGACACACACAGCTCCCCTCTACAGTCACAGACACACACAGCTCCCCTCTACAGTCACAGACACACACACAGCTCCCCTCTACAGTCAGACACACACAGCTCCCCTCTACAGTCAGACACACACAGCTCCCCTCTACAGTCACAGACACACACAGCCCCCCTCTACAGTCACAGACACACACAGCTCCCCTCTACAGTCACAGACACACACAGCTCCCCTCTACAGTCACAGACACACACAGCTCCCCTCTACAGTCACAAACACACAGCTCCCCTCTACAGTCACAGACACACACACAGCTCCCCTCTACAGTCACAGACACACACAGCTCCCCTCTACAGTCAGACACACACAGCTCCTCTCTACAGTCACAGACACACACACAGCTCCCCACTACAGTCACAGACACACACAGCTCCCCTCTACAGTCACAGACACACACAGCTCCCCTCTACAGTCACAGACACACACAGCTCCCCTCTACAGTCACAGACACACACAGCTCCCCTCTACAGTCACAGACACACACAGCTCCCCTCTACAGTCACAGACACACACAGCTCCCCTCTACAGTCACAGACACACACACAGCTCCCCTCTACAGTCACAGACACACACAGCTCCCCTCTACAGTCACAGACACACACAGCTCCCCTCTACAGTCACAGACACACACATAGCTCCCCTATACAGTCACAGACACACACAGCTCCCCTCTACAGTCACAGACACACACAGCTCCCCTCTACAGTCACAGACACACACACAGCTCCTCTCTACAGTCACAGACACACACAGCTCCCCTCTACAGTCACAGACACACACAGCTCCCCTCTACAGTCACAGACACACACAGCTCCCCTCTACAGTCACAGACACACACAGCTCCCCTCTACAGTCACAGACACACACAGCTCCCCTCTACAGTCACAGACACACACAGCTCCCCTCTACAGTCACAGACACACACATAGCTCCCCTCTACAGTCACAGACACACACAGCTCCTCTCTACAGTCACAGACACACACAGCTCCCCTCTACAGTCACAGACACACACATAGCTCCCCTCTACAGTCACAGACACACACAGCTCCTCTCTACAGTCACAGACACACACAGCTCCTCTCTACAGTCACAGACACACACAGCTCCCCTCTACAGTCACAGACACACACAGCTCCCCTCTACAGTCACAGACACACAGAGCTCCCATCTACAGTCACAGACACACACAGCTCCCCTCTACAGTCACAGACACACACAGCTCCCCTCTACAGTCACAGACACACAGAGCTCCCATCTACAGTCACAGACACACACAGCTCCCCTCTACAGTCACAGACACACAGAGCTCCCATCTACAGTCACAGACACACACAGCTCCCCTCTACAGTCACAGACACACACAGCTCCCCTCTACAGTCACAGACACACACACACAGCTCCTCTCTACAGTCACAGACACACACACAGCTCCCCTCTACAGTCACAGACACACACAGCCCCCCTCTACAGTCACAGACACACACACACAGCTCCTCTCTACAGTCACAGACACACACACAGCTCCTCTCTACAGTCACAGACACACACACAGCTCCCCTCTACAGTCACAGACACACACACAGCTCCCCTCTACAGTCACAGACACACACAGCCCCCCTCTACAGTCACAGACACACAGTGCTCTACTACTGAAAGTGACTCTCATTTCTCTCCAAAAGCACTTGAATATGATGGAATATGACGAAAGCTCACATTTCACATCACACACTAACCCCCTTAAAAAACAAAAAAAACAAAAAAAAAAGTATTTTTATTTGTTTTGAAATGTGATGTTTTATTTCAATGAATCAATTCATATCGTCGGGATTAACATCGATATATATATCGATATACGATATATCGTTACATAGCCTACTGGACACTGCCACGTTTTTTGTATAATATTATTATTGTTATTAATGCTTTAACTTAACTTTAACTTTTAATTGATCATTTATTTTATTCTTATTTTTTGTTATTCATGTCCTCACTGTACTGCATTACTGCTTGTTTTTTAATGTCGTTGCCTTGCTTTTCTTTTATTCTCCATTGTTCTGTAAAGCACTTTGAGCTGCATTTCATGTCATAAAAGGTGCTATACAAATAAAGTTTTATTATTATTATTATTAACTGTGTTGTCTTCTATGTATGTGGGTTTGTATGTGGGGAGGGCTGTGGACGGGTGTTCTGTGTATTTTGTGAAAAATTGAAAATAAAAACATTTCTTTTGTTTTATAGTCTGTATATACAGTATATTTGCATAATACCTGTCGTAGTCCTGGCAGATCTCCCCCACGGCCACCAGCGCCTTGAGGTACTCGTTGGGCTGGTAGGGGTGGATGTAGTGGAGAGAGCAGCTGTTCCTGGGGTCTCCGTTCGACGCCGTGAAGTCTATCGCCACCTGGAAGAACGCACAAACGCACGCACACACTTTTAACCCATTCTGACCTGAGATCAGATTCACACGAGGTTTCCACTGGACACACACTACTGGTCTGATTAAACCCATTCTGACCTGAGATCAGATTCTAAAAAAATGTCAGTCGTTCTTCGATTTTTCAAAAAATAGCAGACCTACAAGCTCGTAGCGCGCCACTCGGTGGCGCGCTACGAGCTTGTAGATCTGCTATTTTTCAATAGCTAAAGCATAACATGATGCTATAACACCAAAATGGGTTCCCGTTCAGAATGGGTTAAACTCTTTCAGCGCCACCTGGTGGTCACCAGTTTAGGCTCTGAGTGCCAATTCTCCCATTATAAAGAAAGAAAGAACGTGTAATTCTATTATGCATGTATAATGTGCATGATGTCATCACCTGTATACACCAGATTAGAGGAATTTTCAAAAGATGGATGAAAAAATAATAATAATAATAATTAAGAATATAAAAAAATAAGAATATATTTAAAAGAATAATAATAATAATAATAATTCCCAAGGGAAGACGTCTTGTTGTCCGTGGCATCCGGCAGTGTTGGCAAAATATTACTTTAACACTAATATACTACTTATTACTTATTACTTTAAAAAAAAGTAATAAAGTTACACTACTTATTACTCCCTGAGAAAAGTAACTAGTTACTTATTACTTTACTTATTACTTTTTTCTCTCGCCCCCAGTAATTGCATATTTTGTCCCCAAAAGTCTTACTTTGCATTTTCAACATTAGCAGTCCCCCCCCTCCCCTATTCTGCAGTGTTAATTAACTCATGATGATGGATCCATTTGTACACATAGATTAGAAGTAGATTTCGTGGAATATAGCTTCTTCCGTATGCACAACTTGCAGCGGACAATAATGTTCATCTCGTCTTGATCACGGACATACTCAAAATAATGCGAATACTTCCAAGTATTGAAAGTTATAACGCTTTGTTGTGCCGGTGTTTCTGTCTCCTCCACCTACTCCATTGTTAGTTTATTTACATGTCTTCTCTCTAAAAGTGCAGTCTAACGAGTTACACACACTAGTTTAGGTTGTTGTTCCGTGTTCCGGACGGTTTAAGGCCCGCCCTTCTGCATCCGATACTTCACACATACGTAGAGTCTAGATCTCGAGCGGATCAGCAGTCTGCAAAGCAACTTGACTTCAAACCAGTCTACCATTATAAATAAACACTCAAACCCACAGTTCCACCAAGGCTCGTGAAAATAGTAATAATATTACTTTTGAAAAAAAGTAAATGTAATCAAAATGTGAAAGTAACTAGTTAAGTTACATAATACTGGAAAAAAGTAATAATATTACTGAAAGTAGTATATTACTTAAGTTACTTGCCAACACTGGCATCCGGTATACTTAATTGGCAATTAGCCGTCTTGACGTTTATGTCTCTTAAACGTAACAATGTATTCATGTCCACATAAAGCGGAGAGCATACAAGGTCACACATAATTAATACATTTTGGCCTGACCTCGAAATTAAAAAAAGAAAAATCTTCTAAATCGTAAATATTTTCACGATTTTTTTCAAAAATAGCAGACCTACAAGCTCGTAAGCGCGCCATGCACTCGGTGGCGCGCTTACGAGCTTGTATAGGTCTGCTATTTTTCAATATAGCTAAACTATAACATAATGTTTAAAACTGCACCAAAAGGGGTTCCCTCCCCAAAAGGGGTTAAAGGCACAGTTGAGGTTACATTCACAAAAACACTGCGCAAAAAGCGTGTAATACGTATGTGTGTTACATTACAGGAAACTCCCGTTAAACTTTCCAACAAACTCCGGTAAACTCAACGAATTGTACCATCACACCTGCATATTAACGTATATTAACTGTATATTACCGTATATTAACTGTATGCCCAAACGTGAGGTTTACGGGCGGAATACAGTGCCCATAATTGCCCGCTGACTCCTCTTTTCACGCAGTGAAAAGCGAGGCATGAATGATTATGTCTCCATGATACAATAAGCAGCGTGTCACTCAGTATGCCCTGTGTGCTCTGTGGGTATATAAAATGATTATGTCTCCATGATACAATAAGCAGCGTGTCACTCAGTATGCCCTGTGTGCTCTGTGGGTATATAAAATGATTATGTCTCCATGATACAATAAGCAGCATGTCACTCAGTGTGCCCTGTGTGCTCTGTGGGTATATAAAATGATTATGTCTCCATGATACAATAAGCAGCGTGTCACTCAGTGTGCCCTGTGTGCTCTGTGGGTATATAAAATGATTATGTCTCCATGATACAATAAGCAGCGTGTCACTCAGTGTGCCCTGTGTGCTCTGTGGGTATATAAAATGATTATGTCTCCATGATACAATAAGCAGCGTGTCACTCAGTGTGCCCTGTGTGCTCTGTGGGTATATAAAAAGTATAGCAGCGTCTCTGACTCTCCGCCGTATAGTGGCAGCTGTCAATTATTATAGCAGTGGACAGCACAGTACTTTTGACAGCCCTTTTTGCCTCCTTTTTGGGGCATTCCAGGTTGTTGAAACCCTCTACCAACCAGTCTGTGGGTAGACCTACGTATAGACCTCCTACCTGGACTCCTACCTCCTACCTGGACTGCCTAAGAAAACAACTGACAGACTTCAACTTGTCCAAAATGCAGCAGCCAGAGTTTTAACTATAGAACTAAGATGAGAGAACATATTACTCCAGTTTTGGCTTCACTGCACTGGCTTCCGGTTGTTTTTAGGATTGATTTTAAAATTATTTTACTCGTCTATAAAGCTCTCAATGGTCTCGCACCTTCCTACCTACATGACTGCCTGCCTAAATATGTCCCAAACCTTCCTACCTACATGACTGCCTGCCTAAATATGTCCCAAACCTTCCTACCTACATGACTGCCTGCCTAAATATGTCCCAAACCGCCCCCCTAAGGTCTTCCACTGCTGGCCTGCTCGCTTTGCCTAAAGAAATGGCAACAAAAAAATACGGGGAAGCAGCTTTTTTCTTCTACAGGCCGACGGCATGGAACAAACTCCCACTGTACCTTCAACAGGCCGCCTCTGTAGTTTAACAAACTCCCACTGTACCTTCGACAGGCAGCCTCTGTAGTTTAACAAAATCCCACTGTACCTTCGACAGGCAGCCTCTGTAGTTTAACAAACTCCCACTGTACCTTCGACAGGCAGCCTCTGTAGTTTAACAAGCTCCCACTGTACCTTCGTCAGGCAGCCTCTGTAGTTTAACAAACTCCCACTGTACC
>NC_139697.1:761071-808571 GCF_964188405.1 Protomyctophum parallelum
GAGGGAGAGAAGGAAGGGGAGAAGGAAGGAAGGAAGGAGAGGAGGAAAGGAAGGAAGGAAGGAAGGAAGGAAGGAAGGAAGGAAGGAAGGAAGGAAGGAAGGAAGGAAGGAAGGGGAGAAGGAAGGGGAGAAGGAAGGAAGGAGAGGAGGAAAGGAAGGAAGGAAGGAAGGAAGTAAGGAAGGAAGGAAGGAGAGAAGGAAGGAAGGAAGGAAGGAAGGGGAGAAGGAAGGAGAGAAGGAAGGAAGTAAGGAAGGAAGGAAGGAGAGAAGGAAGGAAGGAAGGAGAGGAGGAAAGGGAGAAGGAAGGAAGGAAGGAAGGAAGGAAGGAAGGAAGGGAGAAGGAAGGGAGAAGGAAGGGGAGAAGGAAGGAGAGAAGGAAGGAAGGAAGGAAGGAAGGAAGGAAGGAAGTAAGGAAGGAAGGAAGGAGAGAAGGAAGGAAGGAAGGAAGGAAGGAGAGAAGGAAGGGGAGAAGGAAGGAAGGAGAGGAGGAAAGGAAGGAAGGAAGGAAGGAAGTAAGGAAGGAAGGAAGGAGAGAAGGAAGGAAGGAAGGAGAGGAGGAAAGGGAGAAGGAAGGAAGGAGAGAAGGAAGGAAGGAAGGAGAGGAGGAAAGGAAGGAAGGAAGGAGGGAGAGAAGGAAGGGGAGAAGGAAGGAAGGAAGGAGAGGAGGAAAGGAAGGAAGGAAGGAAGTAAGGAAGGAAGGAAGGAGAGAAGGAAGGAAGGAAGGAAGGAAGGAGAGAAGGAAGGGGAGAAGGAAGGAAGGAGAGGAGGAAAGGAAGGAAGGAAGGAAGGAAGGAAGTAAGGAAGGAAGGAAGGAGAGAAGGAAGGAAGGAAGGAGAGGAGGAAAGGGAGAAGGAAGGAAGGAGAGAAGGAAGGAAGGAAGGAGAGGAGGAAAGGAAGGAAGGAAGGAGGGAGAGAAGGAAGGGGAGAAGGAAGGAAGGAAGGAGAGGAGGAAAGGAAGGAAGGAAGGAAGGAAGGAAGGAAGGAAGGAAGGAAGGAAGGAAGGAAGGAAGGGGAGAAGGAAGGGGAGAAGGAAGGAAGGAGAGGAGGAAAGGAAGGAAGGAAGGAAGGAAGTAAGGAAGGAAGGAAGGAGAGAAGGAAGGAAGGAAGGAAGGAAGGGGAGAAGGAAGGGGAGAAGGAAGGAAGGAGAGGAGGAAAGGAAGGAAGGAAGGAAGGAAGTAAGGAAGGAAGGAAGGAGAGAAGGAAGGAAGGAAGGAGAGGAGGAAAGGGAGAAGGAAGGAAGGAAGGAAGGAAGGAAGGAAGGAAGGGGAGAAGGAAGGGGAGAAGGAAGGGGAGAAGGAAGGAGAGAAGGAAGGAAGGAAGGAAGGAAGGAAGGAAGGAAGGAAGGAAGGAAGGAAGGAAGGAAGGAAGGAAGGAAGGGGAGAAGGAAGGAAGGAGAGGAGGAAAGGAAGGAAGGAAGGAAGGAAGGAAGGAAGTAAGGAAGGAAGGAAGGAGAGAAGGAAGGAAGGAAGGAGGAGAGGAGGAAAGGGAGAAGGAAGGAAGGAGAGAAGGAAGGAAGGAAGGAAGGAAGGAGAGGAGGAAAGGGAGAAGGAAGGAAGGAGAGAAGGAAGGAAGGAAGGAAGGGGAGAAGGAAGGAAGGAGAGAAGGAAGGAAGGAAGGAGAGAAGGAAAGGGAGGAAGGAAGGAAGGAGAGAAGGAAGGGGAGAAGGAAGGAAGGAGAGGAGGAAAGGAAGGAAGGAGGGAGGAAGGAAGGAAGGAAGGAGAGAAGGAAGGAAGGAGAGAAGGAAGGGGAGAAGGAAGGAAGGAGAGGAGGAAAGGAAGGAAGGAGGGAAGGAAGGAAGGAAGGAAGGAAGGAAGGAAGGAAGGAAGGAAGGAAGGAAGGAAGGGGAGAAGGAAGGAAGGAAGGAAGGAAGGAAGGAAGGAAGGAAGGAAGGAAGGGGAGAAGGAAGGAAGGAAGGAAGGAAGGAAGGAAGGAAGGAAGGAAGGGGAGAAGGAAGGAAGGAAGGAAGGAAGGAAGGAAGGGGAGAAGGAAGGAAGGAAGGAAGGAAGGAAGGAAGGGGAGAAGGAAGGGGAGAAGGAAGGAAGGAGAGGAGGAAAGGAAGGAAGGAAGGAAGGAAGGAAGGAAGTAAGGAAGGAAGGAAGGAGAGAAGGAAGGAAGGAAGGAGAGGAGGAAAGGGAGAAGGAAGGAAGGAGAGAAGGAAGGAAGGAAGGAAGGAAGGAGAGGAGGAAAGGGAGAAGGAAGGAAGGAGAGAAGGAAGGAAGGAAGGAAGGGGAGAAGGAAGGAAGGAGAGAAGGAAGGAAGGAAGGAAGGAAGGAAGGAAGGAGAGAAGGAAGGGGAGAAGGAAGGAAGGAAGGAGAGGAGGAAAGGAAGGAAGGAAGGAAGGAGAGAAGGAAGGGGAGAAGGAAGGAAGGAAGGAGAGGAGGAAAGGAAGGAAGGAAGGAAGGAGAGAAGGAAGGGGAGAAGGAAGGAAGGAGAGGAGGAAAGGAAGGAAGGAGGGAGAAGGAAGGAAGGAAGGAGAGAAGGAAGGAAGGAGAGAAGGAAGGGGAGAAGGAAGGAAGGAGAGGAGGAAAGGAAGGAAGGAGGGAGGGAGGGAGGGAGGAGAGAAGGAAGGGGAGAAGGAAGGAAGGAAGGAAACAGTCATTACCTGTCTGTCTGCTCATAACCTGTCTGTCTGCTCATAACCTGTCTGTCTGCTCATAACCTGTCTGTCTGCTCATCACCTGTCTGTCTGCTCATCACCTACCTGTCTGTCTGCTCATCACCTGTCTGTCTGCTCATAACCTCACTCGTAATTCACCCCGAGCACAGCATGTAGGCTATAGATAATTAATGTGTGTGTGTGTGTGTGTGTGTGTGTGTGTGTGTGTGTGTGTGTGTGTGTGTGTGTGTGTGTGTGTGTGTGTGTGTGTGTGTGTGTGTGTGTGTGTGTGTGTGCATGGGTTACATCACTGAGTCCCACAGCCCTTTTACAACCCCCACCTCTCTATGTCTTTATCTACCTCTCTAACACACACACACACACACACACACACACACACACACACACACACACACACACACACACACACACACACACCTTGTCATCTAGCTTGCGAGCGCTGAAGGAGAGTTCCACATAATCGTCATTACCGGACAGCTCCTCCGCTGTTACCTTTAGAGAGAGAGAGAGAGAGAGAGAGAGAGAGAGAGAGAGAGAGAGAGAGAGAGAGAGAGAGAGAGAGAGAGAGAGAGAGAGATGAAAAGACAGTGAAAGGGAGAGAGCAAAACGAAGGGCAATGAGATCATGAAGGAACGTAACATCATCAACTTCATTGTCCATTAAATAAACACTGTTCCTTTATTTCATATATTTTTTATCCCACGATTTTGTACCCCATTTTTCACCCCTGTGTCAATCATCTAATGTGATCCTGCCACACCCTCCGCCAACCATATATGGGGGACAAGGGGAGAGCAACCTAGTCCCCATATATGGGGGACAAGGGGAGGCCAACCTAGTCCCCATATATGGGGGACAAGGGGAGACCAACCTAGTCCCCATATATGGGGGACAAGGGGAGACCAACCTAGTCCCCATATATGGGGGACAAGGGGAGACCAACCTGGTCCCCATATATGGGGGACAAGGGGAGACCAACCTAGTCCCCATATATGGGGGACAAGGGGAGACCAACCTAGTCCCCATATATGGGGGACAAGGGGAGACCAACCTAGTCCCCATATATGGGGGACAAGGGGAGACCAACCTAGTCCCCATATATGGGGGACAAGGGGAGAGCAACGGACTTGAACTCATGCTTCCTTCATGCCTGAGTGTCCAAGTTGCTCCTTTAAACCTGACAGGGGGGGAGTTTCCCTGGTTGGACGTAGCGCGTGGAAGGAACACGTTATTCCAGCCAGTTCATCCACTGTTCCAAGGACGTGTAAATGCCACCAACACTGCTGATGAAAAGTAAGAGGCTATTAGGAAGGATGCGCCAACAACGTTCACCTATAGCTGGCCTAGCATGTAAAACACTTATACTTTATAGTCAACCGAATGGCAAAATAGTTCACGTTGGGAGAAAGTGGTTCGTTTTGCCCTACAGTAGCATCCTGTTAACAATATTGGCCTGACCTCAATGACCGAGCTCTGTGTGAGAACTTTATCCGTGAGCTACAGAGACATCATGAACTGTTTGATCTCAGTAACAACAAAAACAACCACAACACTGGACTGCTTTAAAACTACAAGGAACGCTATAGCTGGCCTTCCTTTTTAATTTTCTTTATTAAGCTTAAAGGACAACTTTAGGTTTTTTTCAACCACGGTTCATGTTTTAGGTTATTATTAGAGAAAGTAAAAGATGAGTGCTATTTATTTTTTAATTTGCTGCTTTCTTTCATTTTAGGGATTTTAGCTGTTTTTGACAGGGGGGCGGGGGCATTCGAGCATGGGGCTAAATATGTATTTTTTTACAACATTTTATAGCGATTTCTTTTTTAATTATTTACTATAGTTCCTAATAAACCCCAGGAAATTACATCTGGCCACAAAATATCATGGGATCTACTGAATGTGTCAAACTGACATATTGAGCCTATGACACAGTGTGGCTTCCCCCCAGTAGGCTACCTTCACATTCAGTAGATCCTGAGATCTTTTGTGGTCAGATGTAATTTCCTGGGGTTTATTAGGACTATAGTAAATAATAAATAAATAAATGGTCATAATATTTTGTAAAATAATACCTATTTAGCCCCATGCTCGAATGCCCCTGCCCCCCCTATCAAAAACAGCTAAAATCCCTAAAATGAAAGAAAGCAGAAAATGAAAAAAAAAAATAACACACCTTTTAGTTTCTCTAATAACAACCTAAAACATGAACCTTGGTTGAAGAAAACTAAAGTTGTCTATCAATGACCTGCAGCTACTCATTCGGGCGTACAATATGTCTAAACGACATATTGATAATATAAATATAATATAAATGACAGTCCTTGAGCTCTGTGGGATTACAGTCTCATACTGAGGAGGTGTTTGTTCAGCCTCTTCTAGAAGGCGTGATCACTGGTAGATGCAGATCACACAGTCTTGCATACAATAGTGCTGCACAATTATTTTAATCTTATTTCTAAATTTGAGCAAGCATTGTTTGGCGGCGCTGTCCAATTCATTTTAGTTACTCTTTTTTTTTGCTATACAAGAGAGAGACTTTAATGTCGAGCACTTTGATGCTGTCTGTTTAAAGCCATTCTGAACGGGAACCCATTTTGGTGTCGGCATCATGTTATGCTTTAGCTATTGAAAAATAGCAGACCTACAAGCTCATAGCGCGCCACCGAGTGGCGCGCTATGAGCTTGTAGGTCTGCTATTTTTTTTTAATCGAAGAGCGACTGACATTTTTAGAATCTGATCTCAGGTCAGAATGGGTTAATCAGACCAGTGTGTGTCCGGCGGAAACCTCGTATGAATCTGATCTCAGGTCAGAATGGGTTAAAGCCATTCTGGGTGGAAACCCATTTTGGTGTTAGCATTGTGTTATGCTTTAGCTATTGAAAAATAGCAGATCTACAAGCTTGTAGAGCGCCACCGAGTGGCGCGCTACGAGCTTGTAGGTCTGCTATTTTTTGAAATAATCGAAGAGCGACTGACATAGAAGACATGTTTAGAATCTGATCTCAGGTCAGAATGGAAAACTGTCAGGATGTAGAAGACATTTTTTTAGAATCTGATCTCAGGTCAGAATGGAAAACTGTCAGGATGTAGAGGACATTTTTAGAATCTGATCTCAGGTCAGAATGGAAAACTGTCAGGATGTAGAAGACATTTTTTTAGAATCTGATCTCAGGTCAGAATGGAAAACTGTCAGGATGTAGAAGACATTTTTTTAGAATCTGATCTCAGGTCAGAATGGAAAACTGTCAGGATGTAGAAGACATTTTTTTTAGAATCTGATCTCAGGTCAGAATGGAAAACTGTCAGGATGTAGAAGACATTTTTTTAGAATCTGATCTCAGGTCAGAATGGAAAACTGTCAGGATGTAGAAGACATTTTTTTAGAATCTGATCTCAGGTCAGAATGGAAAACTGTCAGGATGTAGAAGACATTTTTTCAGAATCTGATCTCAGGTCAGAATGGAAAACTGTCAGGATGTAGAAGACATTTTTTTAGAATCTGATCTCAGGTCAGAATGGAAAACTGTCAGGATGTAGAAGACATTTTTTTAGAATCTGATCTCAGGTCAGAATGGAAAACTGTCAGGATGTAGAAGACATTTTTTTAGAATCTGATCTCAGGTCAGAATGGAAAGCTGTCAGGATGTAGAAGACATTTTTTGAATCTGATCTCAGGTCAGAATGGAAAACTGTCAGGATGTAGAAGACATTTTTTTAGAATCTGATCTCAGGTCAGAATGGAAAACTGTCAGGATGTAGAAGACATTTTTTTTAGAATCTGATCTCAGGTCAGAATGGAAAACTGTCAGGATGTAGAAGACATTTTTTTAGAATCTGATCTCAGGTCAGAATGGAAAACTGTCAGGATGTAGAAGACATTTTTTTAGAATCTGATCTCAGGTCAGAATGGAAAACTGTCAGGATGTAGAAGACATTTTTTTAGAATCTGATCTCAGGTCAGAATGGAAAACTGTCAGGATGTAGAAGACATTTTTTTTTAATCTGATCTCAGGTCAGAATGGAAAACTGTCAGGATGTAGAAGACATTTTTAGAATCTGATCTCAGGTCAGAATGGAAAACTGTCAGGATGTAGAAGACATTTTTAGAATCTGATCTCAGGTCAGAATGGAAAACTGTCAGGATGTAGAAGACATTTTTAGAATCTGATCTCAGGTCAGAATGGAAAACTGTCAGGATGTAGAGGACATTTTTAGAATCTGATCTCAGGTCAGAATGGAAAACTGTCAGGATGTAGAAGACATTTTTTTAGAATCTGATCTCAGGTCAGAATGGAAAACTGTCAGGATGTAGAAGACATTTTTTTAGAATCTGATCTCAGGTCAGAATGGAAAACTGTCAGGATGTAGAAGACATTTTTTTAGAATCTGATCTCAGGTCAGAATGGAAAACTGTCAGGATGTAGAAGACATTTTTTTAGAATCTGATCTCAGGTCAGAATGGAAAACTGTCAGGATGTAGAAGACATTTTTAGAATCTGATCTCAGGTCAGAATGGAAAACTGTCAGGATGTAGAAGACATTTTTTTAGAATCTGATCTCAGGTCAGAATGGAAAACTGTCAGGATGTAGAAGACATTTTTTTAGAATCTGATCTCAGGTCAGAATGGAAAACTGTCAGGATGTAGAAGACATTTTTTAGAATCTGATCTCAGGTCAGAATGGAAAACTGTCAGGATGTAGAAGACATTTTTAGAATCTGATCTCAGGTCAGAATGTGTTAAAGCCACAGTAGTTATGGCCACATTTTGAATGTAGAGTAGTAGTATAATGTTCAGAAACTACAACAGACTAAAGACAAGACATCTTTTCATGGAGAAAAAAAAAAGAGAAATTCACGAAATTCGAGTCAGAGTCGTGCAGGCAGCACGAAAGCATACGATATTAAAAAACGATGCAGTTGATGAGTCAAAGCTACATGCTATAACCAGCACGACACACACGCATGTTAGAACCATGCATGATACAGTATATATACACAATACAATACAACATGCTGGAGGGCACGTGTTCGCCACCAGCCTGCAACCAGCATCGGACAAGTGTTGTTTCACTGGCAAAAAAAGAAATAAAAACTAAGCTAAATATACTGTTGATTTTGTCTACAAATAAAAACTAGACTAAAATGTTAGGAAGGGACTAGTGGACAAGAGATCCAGAATAAGTCATTGTACAATTGGTTGCATGCTGAAAATAGTTATTTTCAGCAAATAGTTATTTTCAGCCAGTGTAAAAAGAACCATTATGACAGCATCAAGGCCCGCCAAAATACATTTTAGTCGACTAAATCAACTGTAGATTTAGTCGACTAAAATCATATGATATTTAGTCGACTAAAACTAGACTAACACTAAAGCATTCCAGGTGACTAAGATGTGACTGAAACTAAATGAAAACTATTCAAGAGACTATGATGACTAAAACTAAAATAGAAATTAGCTGCCAAAAACAACACTGCATCACTGTATATATTGGGTACAGTGGTATATAGTACAGTATGTACAGTATGATAATACTCATCGTCTGCACCATCACCACACTGATGGAGTTACTGAAACCCTATCTGAACGATGCTATGTACATAAACTCTCTCATTATATTCTTAACCCATTCTGACCTGAGATCAGATTCATACGAGGTTTCCGCCGGACACACACTGCAGGTCTGATGAACCCATTCTGACCTGAGATCAGATTCATACGAGGTTTCCGCCGGACACACACTGCAGGTCTGATGAACCCATTCTGACCTGAGATCAGATTCTAAAAATGTCAGTCGTTCTTCGATTTTTCAAAAAATAGCAGACCTACAAGCTCGTATCGCGCCACTCGGTGGCGCGATATGAGCTTGTAGATCTGCTATTTTTAAATAGCTAAAGCATAACATGATGCCGACACCAAAATGGGTGCCCGGTCAGAATGGGTTAAAGGACCACTTCACCACTTTTCAACCTATCTTCATATAACAGGTCCTCACTAATAATCATGAAGAAATGCAATTTCTTTCTACTCGGTCTGTGTCTCTCATAGGAGGGCTGTTGGGCAGTTCAGAAACCGTCTTCCAGTGACATCATCGATAGGGAATACAAGCTAATAGAAACTGCAGGCTTTCTAGTCCTGAAAAGTTGCAATGCGAAAATGGAAGCCATCGTTCTCACGATAATGAACATCTAAACATTGTTGTATAAAAAAAATTTGTTTAAAAAAAAATCTGCCTGATGATGATGTCACTGGAAGACGGTTTCTAAACTGCCCACAGCCCTCCTATGAGACACAGACTGAGTAGGAAGAAATCGTGCCATTTTATCATGATTATTAGTGAGGACCTATTATATGAAGATACGTTGAAAAGTGGTGAAGTCGTCCTTTAATGGCTGCTATACGTATACTATATTTGGGAGTGTGTACAATGCTAGGCATGACATAACCGTGGATCTATTAGTGAACGACATTAGGTTAATTATAGTTTCGGCATCATCTGCTACAATTTACAGGCACTCACGTGTTTAAAACTGCCATGTTCATGCACCATAATGAAAATGATGCCTAATCCAGATGTCACGGCTAATACACCAGATGATGTTGATGAGGACAGTAGAGAAGTGATCCTTTTGGAAGAGTACAGTAGGCCAGTAGGCCTACTGTACATTTGACCACAGTCTGGAAGAGGCATTCCTTATAACAAGGGGCTTAAGTGCTTAAAGGACCACTTCACCACTTTTCAACCTATCTTCATATAATAGGTCCTCACTAATAATCATGAAAAAATGGCACGATTTTTTTCTACTCAGTCTGTGTCTCATAGGAGGGCTGTGGGGCAGTTTAGAAACCGTCCTCCAGTGACATCATCATCATTAGGCAGATTATTTTTTAAACAAGATTTTTTTTACAAAAATGTTTAGATGTTCATTATCGTGAGAACGATGGCTTCCATTTTCGCATTGCAACTTTTCAGGACTAGAAAGCCTGCCGTTTTTATTAGCTTGTATTCCCCATCGATGATGTCACTGGAAGACGGTTTCTGAACTGCCTACAGCCCTCCTATGAGACACAGACAGAGTAGAAAAAAAATTGCGCCATTTTTTCATGATTATTAGTGAGGACCTGTTATATGAAGATAGGTTGAAAAGTGGTGAAGTGGTCCTTTAAGGATGTCTTAAGGATGCTATAGAGCGTTGCAGTCCCTCCCCCTTTCAGAACGACGAGTGGCCCAGGAAATGAATCACAATGCATTTTCCCCCATAGGCTTTTCTTTAAAGTATTTATTTAAAGACGGTTACGCCGCGGACAAAGCCAACTCGGATCGTGACAAATCATAACAATGAACACCTGGTGAAGGCCGTTCACGGCCGAAACGTTGTGTCTTATTTATGGTGTATTGAATAAAAAGCAAACACCTTGGAGCAAACCTGTGTGCGGACTCTCCTCTCTTCACTAAAATCATGACAATGAACACAATGTTTGGGGCCGATCAAATCATTTATAAGAAGAAAAACAAAACAAAGTGTTGTTGTCTCCTGCCTTTATTTTCTTCTTTCTAATGATTTGATCGGCCCCAAAACATTGTGTTCATTGTCACGATTTGTTTGAGAGGAGCAGCTAACTGTTTGAGAGGAGCAGCTAACTGTTTGAGAGGAGCAGCTAACTGTTTGAGAGGAGCAGCTAACTGTTTGAGAGGAGCAGCTAACTGTTTGAGAGGAGCAGCTAACTGTCTGAGAGGATCAGCTAACTGTTTGAGAGGAGCAGCTAACTGTTTGAGAGGAGCAGCTAACTGTTTGAGAGGAGCAGCTAGCTGTTTGAGAGGAGCAGCTAACTGTTTGAGAGGAGCAGCTAACTGTTTGAGAGGAGCAGTTAACTGTTTGAGAGGAGCAGCTAACTGTTTGAGAGGAGCAGCTAACTGTTTGAGAGGAGCAGTTAACTGTGTGAGAGGATCAGTTAACTGTCTGAGAGGAGCAGCTAACTGTTTGAGAGGAGCAGCTAACTGTTTGAGAGGAGCAGCTAACTGTCTGAGAGGAGCAGCTAACTGTTTGAGAGGAGCAGTTAACTGTTTGAGAGGAGCAGCTAACTGTTTGAGAGGAGCAGCTAACTGTTTGAGAGGAGCAGCTAACTGTTTGAGAGGAGCAGCTAACTGTCTGAGAGGAGCAGCTAACTGTCTGAGAGGAGCAGTTAACTGTCTGAGAGGAGCAGTTAACTGTTTGAGAGGAGCAGCTAACTGTTTGAGAGGAGCAGCTAACTGTCTGAGAGGAGCAGCTAACTGTTTGAGAGGAGCAGTTAACTGTCTGAGAGGAGCAGCTAACTGTTTGAGAGGAGCAGCTAACTGTTTGAGAGGAGCAGCTAACTGTTTGAGAGGAGCAGCTAACTGTTTGAGAGGAGCAGCTAACTGTTTGAGAGGAGCAGCTAACTGTTTGAGAGGAGCAGCTAACTGTTTGAGAGGAGCAGTTAACTGTTTGAGAGGAGCAGCTAACTGTTTGAGAGGAGCAGCTAACTGTTTGAGAGGAGCAGCTAACTGTTTGAGAGGAGCAGCTAACTGTTTGAGAGGAGCAGTTAACTGTTTGAGAGGAGCAGTTAACTGTTTGAGAGGAGCAGCTAACTGTTTGAGAGGAGCAGCTAACTGTCTGAGAGGAGCAGTTAACTGTTTGAGAGGAGCAGCTAACTGTTTGAGAGGAGCAGCTAACTGTTTGAGAGGAGCAGCTAACTGTTTGAGAGGAGCAGCTAACTGTTTGAGAGGAGCAGCTAACTGTCTGAGAGGAGAAGCTAACTGTTTGAGAGGAGCAGCTAACTGTTTGAGAGGAGCAGCTAACTGTTTGAGAGGAGCAGCTAACTGTTTGAGAGGAGCAGCTAACTGTCTGAGAGGAGCAGCTAACTGTTTGAGAGGAGCAGCTAACTGTTTGAGAGGAGCAGCTAACTGTTTGAGAGGAGCAGCTAACTGTTTGAGAGGAGCAGCTAACTGTCTGAGAGGAGAAGCTAACTGTTTGAGAGGAGCAGCTAACTGTTTGAGAGGAGCAGCTAACTGTTTGAGAGGAGCAGCTAACTGTTTGAGAGGAGCAGCTAACTGTCTGAGAGGAGCAGCTAACTGTTTGAGAGGAGCAGCTAACTGTTTGAGAGGAGCAGCTAACTGTTTGAGAGGAGCAGCTAACTGTTTGAGAGGAGCAGCTAACTGTCTGAGAGGAGCAGCTAACTGTCTGAGAGGAGCAGCTAACTGTTTGAGAGGAGCAGCTAACTGTTTGAGAGGAGCAGCTAACTGTTTGAGAGGAGCAGCTAACTGTTTGAGAGGAGCAGCTAACTGTCTGAGAGGAGCAGCTAACTGTCTGAGAGGAGCAGCTAACTGTCTGAGAGGAGCAGCTAACTGTCTGAGAGGAGCAGCTAACTGTCTGAGAGGAGCAGCTAACTGTTTGAGAGGAGCAGCTAACTGTTTGAGAGGAGCAGCTAACTGTTTGAGAGGAGCAGCTAACTGTTTGAGAGGAGCAGCTAACTGTTTGAGAGGAGCAGCTAACTGTCTGGGAGGAGCAGCTAACTGTTTGAGAGGAGCAGCTAACTGTTTGAGAGGAGCAGCTAACTGTTTGAGAGGAGCAGCTAACTGTTTGAGAGGAGCAGCTAACTGTTTGAGAGGAGCAGCTAACTGTTTGAGAGGAGCAGCTAACTGTCTGAGAGGAGCAGTTAACTGTCTGAGAGGAGCAGTTAACTGTTTGAGAGGAGCAGCTAACTGTTTGAGAGGAGCAGCTAACTGTTTGAGAGGAGCAGCTAACTGTCTGAGAGGAGCAGCTAACTGTTTGAGAGGAGCAGTTAACTGTCTGAGAGGAGCAGCTAACTGTTTGAGAGGAGCAGCTAACTGTTTGAGAGGAGCAGCTAACTGTTTGAGAGGAGCAGTTAACTGTTTGAGAGGAGCAGCTAACTGTCTGAGAGGAGCAGCTAACTGTTTGAGAGGAGCAGTTAACTGTTTGAGAGGAGCAGCTAACTGTTTGAGAGGAGCAGCTAACTGTCTGAGAGGAGCAGTTAACTGTCTGAGAGGAGCAGTTAACTGTTTGAGAGGAGCAGCTAACTGTTTGAGAGGAGCAGCTAACTGTTTGAGAGGAGCAGCTAACTGTCTGAGAGGAGCAGCTAACTGTTTGAGAGGAGCAGTTAACTGTCTGAGAGGAGCAGCTAACTGTTTGAGAGGAGCAGCTAACTGTTTGAGAGGAGCAGCTAACTGTTTGAGAGGAGCAGCTAACTGTTTGAGAGGAGCAGCTAACTGTTTGAGAGGAGCAGCTAACTGTCTGAGAGGAGCAGTTAACTGTTTGAGAGGAGCAGCTAACTGTTTGAGAGGAGCAGCTAACTGTTTGAGAGGAGCAGCTAACTGTCTGAGAGGAGCAGCTAACTGTTTGAGAGGAGCAGCTAACTGTTTGAGAGGAGCAGCTAACTGTTTGAGAGGAGCAGCTAACTGTTTGAGAGGAGCAGCTAACTGTTTGAGAGGAGCAGCTAACTGTTTGAGAGGAGCAGCTAACTGTTTGAGAGGAGCAGCTAACTGTTTGAGAGGAGCAGTTAACTGTTTGAGAGGAGCAGCTAACTGTTTGAGAGGAGCAGCTAACTGTTTGAGAGGAGCAGCTAACTGTTTGAGAGGAGCAGCTAACTGTTTGAGAGGAGCAGTTAACTGTTTGAGAGGAGCAGTTAACTGTTTGAGAGGAGCAGCTAACTGTTTGAGAGGAGCAGCTAACTGTCTGAGAGGAGCAGTTAACTGTTTGAGAGGAGCAGCTAACTGTTTGAGAGGAGCAGCTAACTGTCTGAGAGGAGCAGCTAACTGTCTGAGAGGAGCAGCTAACTGTTTGAGAGGAGCAGCTAACTGTTTGAGAGGAGCAGCTAACTGTTTGAGAGGAGCAGCTAACTGTTTGAGAGGAGCAGCTAACTGTTTGAGAGGAGCAGCTAACTGTTTGAGAGGAGCAGCTAACTGTCTGAGAGGAGAAGCTAACTGTCTGAGAGGAGAAGCTAACTGTTTGAGAGGAGCAGCTAACTGTTTGAGAGGAGCAGCTAACTGTTTGAGAGGAGCAGCTAACTGTCTGAGAGGAGCAGCTAACTGTTTGAGAGGAGCAGCTAACTGTCTGAGAGGAGCAGCTAACTGTTTGAGAGGAGCAGCTAACTGTTTGAGAGGAGCAGCTAACTGTCTGAGAGGAGCAGCTAACTGTTTGAGAGGAGCAGCTAATTGTTTGAGAGGAGCAGCTAACTGTCTGAGAGGAGCAGCTAACTGTCTGAGAGGAGCAGCTAACTGTCTGAGAGGAGCAGCTAACTGTCTGAGAGGAGCAGCTAACTGTCTGAGAGGAGCAGCTAACTGTCTGAGAGGAGCAGCTAACTGTTTGAGAGGAGCAGCTAACTGTCTGAGAGGAGCAGCTAACTGTCTGAGAGGAGCAGCTAACTGTCTGAGAGGAGCAGCTAACTGTCTGAGAGGAGCAGCTAACTGTCTGAGAGGAGCAGCTAACTGTTTGAGAGGAGCAGCTAACTGTTTGAGAGGAGCAGCTAACTGTCTGAGAGGAGCAGCTAACTGTCTGAGAGGAGCAGCTAACTGTCTGAGAGGAGCAGCTAACTGTCTGAGAGGATCAGCTAACTGTTTGAGAGGAGCAGCTAACTGTTTGAGAGGAGCAGCTAACTGTTTGAGAGGAGCAGCTAACTGTCTGAGAGGAGCAGCTAACTGTCTGAGAGGAGCAGCTAACTGTCTGAGAGGAGCAGCTAACTGTTTGAGAGGAGCAGCTAACTGTCTGAGAGGAGCAGCTAACTGTCTGAGAGGAGCAGCTAACTGTCTGAGAGGAGCAGCTAACTGTTTGAGAGGAGCAGCTAACTGTCTGAGAGGAGCAGCTAACTGTCTGAGAGGAGCAGCTAACTGTTTGAGAGGAGCAGCTAACTGTTTGAGAGGAGCAGCTAACTGTCTGAGAGGAGCAGCTAACTGTTTGAGAGGAGCAGCTAACTGTCTGAGAGGAGCAGCTAACTGTTTGAGAGGAGCAGCTAACTGTTTGAGAGGAGCAGCTAACTGTTTGAGAGGAGCAGCTAACTGTCTGAGAGGAGCAGCTAACTGTCTGAGAGGATCAGCTAACTGTCTGAGAGGAGCAGCTAACTTTCTGAGAGGAGCAGCTAACTGTCTGAGAGGATCAGCTAACTGTCTGAGAGGAGCAGCTAACTGTTTGAGAGGAGCAGCTAACTGTCTGAGAGGAGCAGCTAACTGTCTGAGAGGAGCAGCTAACTGTCTGAGAGGAGCAGCTAACTGTCTGAGAGGAGCAGCTAACTGTCTGAGAGGAGCAGCTAACTGTCTGAGAGGAGCAGCTAACTGTCTGAGAGGAGCAGCTAACTGTCTGAGAGGAGCAGCTAACTGTCTGAGAGGAGCAGCTAACTGTGCTCCACATGATTTATACTCCCGTCTCTGCTCCCCGGGGGCTTTGCCCATGCGGGACTGCTCAGTCGGCAAATAGACATCATAATAATATGCCCTTTATTTACCTCCATAAAACGCTGTCTCTCGCAATAATAGCATACCTCGCATAAAGATACCTCACTGTACATTTTCAAGCCGTAGTGTGTGTGTGTGTGTGTGTGTGTGTGTGTGTGTGTGTGTGTGTGTGTGTGTGTGTGTGTGCGTGCATGCGTGCGTGTGAATATCTCCTACCGTAATGGAGGACTTGCCAGCAGTGTTTCCCTGCTTGAGCAGAGCTTTGCTCAGTTTCCTCTGAGAGACGATCTGAAATACACATCAAAAGACACACGCACGCACACACGCACGCACGCACGCACGCACGCACGCACGCACGCACGCACGCACGCACGCACGCACGCACGCACGCACGCACGCACGCACGCACGCACGCACGCACAAAGACACACACGCACAAAGACACACACAGAAACAGAAATCAGATAATACTCGAACAAAAAGACCATATCTCTCTCTCTCTCTGTCTCTATAGCCACTCATGGACTTCCCTCCCTCTGTCATCTTTAGATCCAGACCGTTCTGTATCGTTCTATGTCTCCACCTGAAAACGCTTGAAGACTAAATACATGTAGACCATGTATAGACTATACACTATATATAGACCATGTATAGACTATACATGCATAGACTATATAGCCCAAATATAGAATATATACACTATATATAGACCATGTATAGACTATACATGCATAGACTATATAGCCCAAATATAGACTATACACTATATATAGACCATGTGGACAACTGGCGAGAACCACTGACATAGAAACATAGCTTTTTTCAGAAAACTGTCAGGATGGCAAACTCCTTCTCTTAAAGGTGGACGCTGATGCTGGCCACGTGGGAACTGGGGTTTAAGCTAACAGCTATAGCCGCAATGAATGAGTTAAATGGCATCAGCTCGGCTAAGAGCATTAAGCATTATGTTACACTTATAGCTATTGAAAAAATATCAGATCTACAAGCTCGAGCTTGTAGGTCTGCTGTTTTTGAAAAATCGAAGAACGACTGACATAGTAAACATAGCTTCTTCAGAAAACTGTCAGGATGTATATTTGTAGAATCTGATCTGAGGTCAGAATGCGTTAAAGGGACACTTCACCCTTTTTGCAAAACAATATATGTTAATGACGTTTAGAAGCTTTAGAACACTTTCCTGGGGGTCTTTATGTGTGTAATATGTGGTTTTAGATATTTTAGATTGTAGCAGTGAGCCCAGTGTCTCTGATGTCATGGACACTGGGCTCACTTACTTCCTGGACTACATGTCTCAGTAAGACAACCCTCCCCCTATCCACAAGGAGGAGCAGTGCACCAAAGAATTGTGGGAATTGTAGTCCAGGAAGTAAGTGAGCCCAGTGTCCATGACATCAGAGACACTGGGCTCACTGCTACAATCTAAAATATCTAAAACCACTTATTACACACATAAAGACTCACAGGGAAGTGTTCTAAAGCTTCTAAACATCATTAACATATATTGTTTTGCAAAAAGGGTGACGTGTCCCTTTAACAAAACGACCGACGTGTTTCGGCCGTCAAGCCGTCGTCAGGGTCCCATAATTATAGTTATGGTTTTATAGTGACCACGGGTCAATGTCATACAACAGCATAATGATGTCCACACTACTAAAACAAATACACCTGGCCCACATTAACAGTCTGTCCACACAGTCTATCCACAATAGCCGCATGAGGCCCATTTCTACGGGCAGCAGCTCTCTGACTTCCAGATCAGTCACGTTCTGCATCTCTCTCAGTCTGCCAGGCGCCTGAGTGACAGGAGGTGGGCATTAGTTAACCCAGGGGTAGGTAACCTTAGGCACCAGGAGGTGGGCATTAGTTAACCCAGGGGTAGGTAACCTTAGGCACCAGGAGGTGGGCATTAGTTAACCCAGGGGTAGGTAACCTTAGGCACCAGGAGGTGAGCATTAGTTAACCCAGGGGTAGGTAACCTTAGGCACCAGGAGGTGGGCATTAGTTAACCCAGGGGTAGGTAACCTTAGGCACCAGGAGGTGGGCATTAGTTAACCCAGGGGTAGGTAACCTTAGGCACCAGGAGGTGGGCATTAGTTAACCCAGGGGTAGGTAACCTTAGGCACCAGTGAGTGACAGGAGGTGGGCATTAGTTAACCCAGGGGTAGGTAACCTTAGGCACCAGGAGGTGAGCATTAGTTAACCCAGGGGTAGGTAACCTTAGGCACCAGGAGGTGGGCATTAGTTAACCCAGGGGTAGGTAACCTTAGGCACCAGGAGGTGGGCATTAGTTAACCCAGGGGTAGGTAACCCTAGGCACCAGGAGGTGAGCATTAGTTAACCCAGGGGTAGGTAACCTTAGGCACCAGGAGGTGAGCATTAGTTAACCCAGGGGTAGGTAACCCTAGGCACCAGTGACAGGAGGTGGGCATTAATTAACCCAGGGGTAGGTAACCTTAGGCACCAGGAGGTGAGCATTAGTTAACCCAGGGGTAGGTAACCCTAGGCACCAGGAGGTGAGCATTAGTTAACCCTGGGGTAGGTAACCCTAGGCACCAGGAGGTGGGCATTAGTTAACCCTGGGGTAGGTAACCCTAGGCACCAGGAGGTGAGCATTAGTTAACCCAGGGGTAGGTAACCCTAGGCACCAGGAGGTGAGCATTAGTTAACCCTGGGGTAGGTAACCCTAGGCACCAGGAGGTGGGCATTAGTTAACCCAGGGGTAGGTAACCCTAGGCACCAGGAGGTGAGCATTAGTTAACCCTGGGGTAGGTAACCCTAGGCACCAGGAGGTGGGCATTAGTTAACCCTGGGGTAGGTAACCCTAGGCACCAGGAGGTGAGCATTAGTTAACCCAGGGGTAGGTAACCCTAGGCACCAGGAGGTGAGCATTAGTTAACCCTGGGGTAGGTAACCCTAGGCACCAGGAGGTGGGCATTAGTTAACCCTGGGGTAGGTAACCCTAGGCACCAGAAGGTGGGCATTAGTTAACCCAGGGGTAGGTAACCCTAGGCACCAGGAGGTGAGCATTAGTTAACCCAGGGGTAGGTAACCTTAGGCACCAGGAGGTGGGCATTAGTTAACCCAGGGGTAGGTAACCTTAGGCACCAGGAGGTGAGCATTAGTTAACCCAGGGGTAGGTAACCCTAGGCACCAGTGAGTGACAGGAGGTGGGCATTAGTTAACCCAGGGGTAGGTAACCCTAGGCACCAGTGAGTGACAGGAGGTGGGCATTAGTTAACCCTGGGGTAGGTAACCCTAGGCACCAGAAGGTGGGCATTAGTTAACCCAGGGGTAGGTAACCCTAGGCACCAGGTGGGCATTAGTTAACCCAGGGGTAGGTAACCCTAGGCACCAGGTGGGCATTAGTTAACCCAGGGGTAGGTAACCCTAGGCACCAGGAGGTGGGCATTAGTTAACCCAGGGGTAGGTAACCCTAGGCACCAGGAGGTGGGCATTAGTTAACCCAGGGGTAGGTAACCCTAGGCACCAGGAGGTGGGCATTAGTTAACCCAGGGGTAGGTAACCCTAGGCACCAGGAGGTGAGCATTAGTTAACCCAGGGGTAGGTAACCCTAGGCACCAGGAGGTGGGCATTAGTTAACCCAGGGGTAGGTAACCCTAGGCACCAGGAGGTGGGCATTAGTTAACCCAGGGGTAGGTAACCCTAGGCACCAGGAGGTGGGCATTAGTTAACCCAGGGGTAGGTAACCTTAGGCACCAGTGCCAACATTGGCACAAAGGAGGGTGATCACTGCAGGCACACTGGCATGTGTGTGAGAGAGTATTTTTGGTTTTAAAATAAACTATTACAAAAAATGCAGTCAAATAAATAAATGTCCCTCACATTTGTGTGTAAATTACATCCTGCATTCTACATTCATTAAAACTGAACTGTTATTGCCATGAGTAAATGATCATTATAACAACTTTGTGGACAAGCAAAATATGTTGGAATTTTTCATGTGGTGTCATTAAAATTAATTAATGTTGATGTGGCACACCGACGATCTGGAAAATAAAAACATGGCACTTCATTTAAAAAAGGTTGAAGACCCCTGAGTTAACCCATTCTGACCTGAGATCAGATTCTAAAAATGTACTGTACTTTTAGCTACCGCTCTGAAACTCTTTTTCCACTGACGAAAACTAAATGGGAACTAAATGAAAACTAAGCTATTGATGACTAAAACTATGACTAAATATACTGACAATTTCGTCAACAGATAAAAACTATAGACTAAAATGTTATAGGAAGGGACTAGTGGACAAGAGATCCAGTATAAGACGATCTACAAGCAGCGCAACGCGTTTTCAGCACGACAGCATCAAGGCCCACCAAAATACATTTTATAGTCGACTGAATAAACTGTACATTTAGTCGACTAAAATCGTGTGATATTTAGTCGACTAAAACTAGACTATAACACTAAAACATTCCAGGTGACTAAAATGTGACTGAAACTAAATGAAAACTATTGAAGAGACTAGGACTAAAACTAAAACTAAAACTAAAACTGTGTGTGTGTGTGTGTGTGTGTGTGTGTGTGTGTGTGTGTGTGTGTGTGTGTGTGTGAGCTCACACAGTCCCAGAACACATACGCTACACGCTCTCATGCTCACCTCACATGACAGCCAGGAGAGAGAGAGAGAGAGAGAGAGAGAGAGGCCTTCAGAGAGACAGAGAGAGAGAGAGAGAGAGAGAGAGAGAGAGAGAGAGAGAGAGGCCTTCAGAGAGACAGAGAGAGAGAGAGAGAGAGGCCTTCAGAGAGACAGAGAGAGAGAGAGAGAGAGAGAGAGAGAGAGAGAGAATCTAAAAACGATGGATTTTTTTGACAGCTCATGCCACACCGACGCTGTGGCCCACTGGGATTTGTCCCGGCATATCACACACACACACACACACACACACACACACACACACACACACACACACAGATCGGCTATTTTCAACAAGTGTATAAAATCAGTCGTTATACGACGGCATCAAGGCCCGACTAAATCAAGTGTAGATTTAGTCGACTAAAACTAACACTAAAACATTCCAGGTGACTAAAATGTGACTAAAACTGAAATTGAAAATTATTCAAAAGACTATTATAATTATGACCAAAAAAAACTAGTGTTTTCACTGAGTCAGACTCTGGGAAGGTTGACAAGAAGTGAGTGAAGGAAGGAGAGACACAGATGGACAGCGGGGGCAGTTTGGCATTTGGTTCTTAATCCATTTTGGGGCGGGAACCCCTTTTGGTGTTATAGCATTATGTTATGCTTTAGCTATTGAAAAATAGCAGATCTACAAGCTCATGAGCTTGTAGGTCTGCTATTTTTTGAAAGATCGAAGAACGACTGACATAGAAACATAGCTTTTTTTCAGAAAACGGTCAGGACGTATAGAAGACATTTTTTAGAATCTGATCTCAGGTCAGAAAGGGTCTAACTATCATTTAGCTGCATGCAGGGGGACCCCTGGCCCTGGGTCTCCCTCCAGGACCCCTGGGGCTCCCCGGACCCCTGGGGGTCCCGGGACCCCACTTTGGGGACACCATGTTGTCTCTTCTTGCCGCTGTGACCATCGGGTGCGACGCGCTGTATACCGTTTATTGACCTTGTGAAGTAACCAGCTGTGGATTTTGAGGCCGTTTGGCAGGTTCAGTTCCCTCTCACTCTCACTCTCTCACTCTCTCTCACTCTCTCCCTCTCCCTCTCCCTCTCCCTCTCCCTCTCCCTCTCCCTCTCCCTCTCACCCTCATCTCTCTCTCTCTCTCCCTCTCACTCACTCTCACCCTCATCTCTCTCTATATATATATATCTATCATATCTATCTCTCTCACTCTCTCACTCAATTCAATTCAACAGGCTTTATTGGCATGACGTTTTACAAGTGTTGCCAAAGCACAATCACAGATATGACGAACAACAACATAACATCATAATATCAATGACATGAAAAATAAAAATATAAAATAAAGCAGGTGGTGCAGAAAATAAAACATGCCATACTGTATGTGTGTCCTACTGGTTGTCCCTTTTCTTGTGACAGGAATTGACATATTTTGCAGCCAAAACTCTCTCTCTCTCTCTCTCTCTCTCTCTCACTCTCTCTCTGTTTACCCAGGGAATGCAAAACCATGGCGTGTCCAATGTGAGTTTTGCATTTTTATTGTTTCTTGATGAAAACCAAAACAAACAAAAACATTGCATTTGCCAGGGCGAATAATGATTATTCTTTCTCTTTGTTGTCCCCGACTAAATTAGTATGCTCTGTACAAATGTAAAAGTTATCACATTGTCTGAGATGTGTATAGGCCTATATGCCCGTGGTATATAGGTCCCTATTAACCCCTTTCGGGACCCTCCATAAAGCTTTTCTGAAATTTGGACGAGTTTTATGTAGGGTCGCTGTTCATGACTATATTTTCGTATGGGAATTCTGGAACCCGGACATTCATATTCTCTCTGAGATCGTATCTGCGGCGTTTGACGTCCTTTTTTTGTATGTGTTATTCTGAATTCGTGAACTTTAAGTACCTATACAAACCGCTGCGAATATCTCCTGTGGCGCGGAAGCCGTTAAGTATTTTTAATCTTTGTTTGACCGATTTGGTCGCTTTATTTCTTCTTGTTTGTTTACCGTTTATTGTACCGCCTCCCGGTGTGCGGTTGGCTTGTGCGGCTACAGTACTGTCCCCTTCGTCTGTACCAGGCCAGTACCTAGAGGTACCTATAGGTTTTTAAAAGAACCTGGGTACCTCTGGAAGCCACACCTCTGATGGGTGTGGTTTAGTCTTAAGGGGTGTGTTTTTTTCACCCACTGTGTAATATAATAAACGGACAGTAGGTGGCAGTAGGACAGAGGCCAGAGCAACTATACATCCCAGCTTGCAAATTAACCAAGTAATAAAAAAAACATGCTGCAAAACTCTTTTAATATATAGATATGCCAGGGACCCCCATTTGGAGAGATATGCTAGGGACCCCCATTTGAAAATATATGCCAGGGACCCCCCATTTGAAGAGATATGCCAGGGACCCCCATTTGAAAATATATGCCAGGGACCCCCATTTGAAAAGATATGCCAGGGACCCCCCATTTGAAGAGATATGCCAGGGACCCCCATTTGAAAATATATGCCAGGGACCCCCCATTTGAAGAGATATGCCAGGGACCCCCATTTGAAAAGATATGCCAGGGACCCCCATTACCCCCAGTTACTTTGTAGATTTTTGATCACATCACAAACACACACATTAACTTTAGCCATATAGCTACACAAGCTTGTGAGCTTGTAGATCTGCTATTTTCTAAAAATTATATATATTTGAAAATTTGCAATGGTATATTATGCATAAAGTGTAATTTCTACTTTTGTTACTTTTGTACTTTTACTCAAGTAAATGTTGCATTACGAACTTTTACTTGTAATTACCAAAGTAGTACTTTTAGTACTTTTTCCAGGGGTATTTGTTTTCTCTTTAAAACAATTCTGGGGTCTACTCAGGTTTTTGAGTGAAGCCCATACAGATCTCCAGCTTCAAGTGTCTCTTTAGACATGCTAATAAGCTGGTCAGGCTACTACTTGGCCTCAACCCCCGAATCCAACTAACACCTCCACACTTTGAAAGGCTGGAAGGGCTTAGGGTTGACAACAGAGTACAGCATCTTGCAATGGGTCTGGTCCACAAGATTCGCTACACACCAAGATGTACTTTCTGAGTTTCTGTGCTTGTTTATTGCAAACTGTTAAATAACCGAGTCAATTAATCAATCAGTTATATACCCCATATTACAATAAAAAACTAAACTAAATGGAAAGTGGAAACTAATGATACATTCAAAACAAACAACCTAATGTTAGGGTTCATGTTGATTGATTTAATACTTTATGAACGGTATGCAGGGGGGGGGGGGAAGCACAGGAAAGCACCTACAGTTTGACGTGAAGTACATTTCACCCTGGTTCCTATATTTTTCATTTAGCATCTAAAGAATGAATCTCAAAAACCTACCAATGTGCTTGCTTGCATTTGTCTCATAGCCAGGACTCTTGACTGGAAGTTCAAACCAGACTCCTGTAGGCTACACTCTCAGAGATAAATGAGGATTCCATTGTATAACTCATTGATGGATTGACTACTTTATTTGCAAGAAACACGCACCTAAAGTAAAGTTGAATACAAACAAGAGTATGATATAAAGCGCTTGTGATAAAAGCGCTATATAAAAGCACAATTTACCAAAAGGATTAACCCCAAGATATGGCCTGTTTCCATTGAGGTCCTGTGTATTCAATTAATCAAAACATACAGCCCAGAAGTTCTGTACGGTTAGGACATGTAACTCAGTTTCCACTTCATTTTGTGTGCAGTGGATGCATACTACTTAACATAACCTGTTTGGCTAGACAGTAGACACTGTGGGGAGAGAGAGTCAAAGACTACTAAAAACTGTCAGATTGCAACAGACTAGCATTTTTAATCAGCACAAACCAGGACAGGCTAAATACAGGCATGTTTGGGTACAGAGCCTGCTTTTAACTAATTCAGATGGCATATGAAAAAAGGGGGTCCTCAGAACAGGGGGTCCTCTCAGAACAGGGGGTCCACAGAACAGGGGGTCCTCTCAGAACAGGGGGTCCACAGAACAGGGGGTCCTCTCAGAACAGGGGGTCCACAGAACAGGGGGTCCTCTCAGAACAGGGGGTCCACAGAACAGGGGGTCCTCTCAGAACAGGGGGTCCACAGAACAGGGGGTCCTCTCAGAACAGGGGGTCCACAGAACAGGGGGTCCTCTCAGAACAGGGGGTCCACAGAACAGGGGGTCCTCTCAGAACAGGGGGTCCACAGAACAGGGGGTCCTCTCAGAACAGGGGGTCCTCTCAGAACAGGGGGTCCACAGAACAGGGGGTCCTCTCAGAACAGGGGGTCCACAGAACAGGGGGTCCACAGAACAGGGGGTCCTCTCAGAACAGGGGGTCCACAGAACAGGGGGTCCTCTCAGAACAGGGGGTCCACAGAACAGGGGGTCCTCTCAGAACAGGGGGTCCTCTCAGAACAGGGGGTCCACAGAACAGGGGGTCCTCTCAGAACAGGGGGTCCACAGAACAGGGGGTCCTCTCAGAACAGGGGGTCCTCTCAGAACAGGGGGTCCTCTCAGAACAGGGGGTCCACAGAACAGGGGGTCCTCTCAGAACAGGGGGTCCACAGAACAGGGGGTCCTCTGTGATGTGATGCTTTTTCCACCACTGCATATTGCTAGAAGCTATTACAATTTACAATTTACAATTTACAATTTAGGCATTTAGCAGACGCTCTTAATCCAGAGCGACTTACATTTGAGCAAAAACAAAAGCATGGGAATACATCACATAAAAGTATTTATCATGAAACATGCGTAAGCTAAGAAAGTAACAGTGGAATATCTATATAGTGAAACTATACATACTATACATACAAACTATACATACACTTATACATATAAACTATACATCTTTACTACTATGCTATACATGTGTACTATGGCGTGCTATGACTACATACAATACAATTACAGTGCTGTCTACATAACATGCTATAAGTCTGTATCAAATGCTATATAATCCAACAGAAATGCTATCTAAGGGTTTAGGGTAAGTGCTATGGGCCATGATGGAGTCTGAAAAGGTGGGTCTTCAGGCTACGGCGGAAGATTGGGAGTGATGCTGCAGTTCTGACTGCAATGGGAAGTGCATTCCACAGTTTTGGAGCCAGAAGGGAGAAGAGTTTGGGACGTGTGGAGCGTTGTCCCTGCGTTTTTAGTGAGGGTACTTCCAGCTTCCCTGTGTTGGCTGATCTGAGTGCGCGGGAGGGTTTGTAGGGTTCAATCATACTTGTAAGATATGGGGGAGCCATACCTTTGGTTGCTTTGAATGCCAGCATCAGAGTTTTGTATTCTGTGCGGGCAGCGACCGGGAGCCAGTGGAGGGAGCGGAGCAGGGGGGAGACATGTGAGAATTTTGGCTGGTTGAAGACCAAGCGAGCTGCTGCATTTTGGATCAGCTGGAGAGGCTTAAGTGCACATGCTGGTAGACCAGTAAGGAGGGAGTTACAATAGTCGAGTTTTGACAAGACTGTTGTCTGGATTAGGAGCTGGGCTGATTCCTGGGTGAGGAACGGTCTAATTCGTTGTATGTTATAGAGTGTGAACCTACAGGATCGAGTGACAGCTGTGATGTGAGCTTTGAACGAGAGCTGACTGTCCAGGATAACACCAAGATTCCTGGCTGTTGGGACAGACGTTACCAGGGCGTTGTCTACGGAAATAGTTAGCTCCCGCATAGGGCAGGACTTAGCTGGGAAGAAGAGAAGCTCAGTCTTGTCTGGGTTCAGCTTGAGATGGTTGGAGGACATCCACTGTGAGATGTCAGCCAGGCATGCAGTGATGCGCTCTTCCACCTGAGTGGTAGAGGGGGGGAAGGATAGGAACAGTTGTGTGTCATCGGCGTAGCAGTGATAGGATATATTGTGAGCAGAGATGATAGTGCCAAGGGATTTAGTGTACAGTGAGAAAAGGAGGGGACCAAGTACAGATCCCTGTGGGACCCCAGTTTGGAGGGTTCGGGGGGATGATAACAGACCTTTCCAGGAAACCTGGTAGGTCCGGTCGGTGAGGTAGGAGGAGAACCACTTTAGTGCCGTTCCACCGATGCCTAGCTCCGCTAGGGTGTCTAGGAGCAGCTGGTGGTTCACTGTGTCAAATGCTGCTGATAGGTCTAGGAGAATCAGTACTGCAGAGTGGGAAGCAGCTTGGGCAGCATGTAGTGCTTCTGTGACTGCCAGCAGGGCAGTTTCTGTGGAGTGGGCCTTCTTGAATCCGGACTGGTTGGGATCCAGCAGGTTGTTCTGTGAGAGATGGAGAGAGAGCTGGTTGGAGACGACACGTTCAATGGTTTTAGAAATAAATGAAAGGAGTGATACCGGTCTGTAGTTCTTGACATCTGAAGGGTCAAGGGTTGGTTTTTTGAGGAGTGGTGTTACTCTGGCTGACTTGAGGGCAGATGGGACGCAGCCTGAGGTTATTGAGGTGTTTATGATGGAGGTGATGAAGGGGAGCAGATCAGGTGTGATGGTTTGGAAGATTGGAGACGGGACAGGGTCAAGAGGACAAGTGGTAGGTCTAGAGGATGTTACTAGTTGTACGACCTCGTCTGGGGAAAGAGGAGAGAAGGAGGACATGCATGGTATGTTGGGGTTGGTGTTGGTTGAGTCAGATGCCACTTTATGTGGGAGGGGAGGAAAGGAGCTGCTGATATCATCAACCTTCTTCTCGAAGTAGTTGACAAAAACATCAGCAGTGAGGGATGAAGGTTGAGTGGGGGGAGGGGGTTTAAGGAGGGAGGTGAAAGTGGAGAAGAGCTTCCTTGGGTTAGAAGTACAGGATTGGATTTTGGTGTGGTAGAAAGAGGTTTTAGCAGTGGTTAGTGAGTGGGCAAAGGCAGAGAGGAGTGAGTGAAAGTGTGAAAGGTCATCTGGTAGCTTCGTCTTGTGCCACTTTCTTTCGGCTGCCCTTAGAGGTGTTCGTTCAGATCTGAGAGTTTCAGATAGCCAGGGAGCCGGTGGACAAGACTTAATAGCTCTGCTCATCATGGGCCGACGCCACCTGGTGGTTGAATAGCTACTCCACACTCCACAATAAACCTGTGGGTGTGGCTGAGAATCTGGGGGTGTGTCTGTGGGTGTGTCTAACATAAATACCCGTAGGTACCCATGGATGTCATTTTGAGATCGAGGAGGAAACGGATAGGATTGTACTGTACGTCCCTGCCTCTGATCTGCTGTGTCATAGCTATAGCGCCACTAGCTAGCCAGATAGGCGGTACAATGAGGTGTCAATAAACAAGGAAGGAAGAGAAGAATCAAAGCGACCAAATCGGTCAAACAAAAATACTTAACAGCTAAACACGTTGTTTATGTTTTATGTATGTCTGCGTACCAGGTGGCAGGATACTGCTGCAACAGGACGCAATGCTCTGTGTCGTCAAAAAGTCAGAAACTTCAGTACCATTGGGTCCTGCTTGGAGGGCTATGTCCCCATATAGTCCAGGTGACTAAAATGTGACTAAAACTAGATGGAAAGCTATTGAAGAGACCACACGACTAAAACAGGGGTGGGCAACTGGCGGCCGGGGGCCACATGCGGCCCCCACCTTCCCTTAATGCGGCCCGGGGGCCACATGCGGCCCCCACCTTCCCTTAATGCGGCCCGGGGGCCACATGCGGCCCCCACCTTCCCTTAATGCGGCCCGGGGGCCACATGCGGCCCCCACCTTCCCTTAATGCGGCCCGGGGGCCACATGCGGCCCCCACCTTCCCTTAATGCGGCCCGGGGGCCACATGCGGCCCCCACCTTCCCTTAATGCGGCCCGGGGGCCACATGCGGCCCCCACCTTCCCTTAATGCGGCCCAGGGGCCACATGCGGCCCCCACCTTCCCTTAATGCGGCCCAGGGGCCACATGCGGCCCCCACCTTCCCTTAATGCGGCCCTCAGGTTAATGTCAGAATACTGATATAGTATTGATTTCAGTTACAATTCCAAACCCGCTTTAATTACTTAATGACTAGTATTAAATGACTAGAACTTAATGACTAGTATTAAATGACTAGTACTTAATGACTAGTATTAAATGACTAGTACTTAATGACTAGTATTAAATGACTAGAACTTAATGACTAGTATTAAATGACTAGAACTTAATGACTAGTATTAAATGACTAGTATTAAATGACTAGAACTTAATGACTAGTATTAAATGACTAGTACTTAATGACTAGTATTAAATGACTAGTATTAAATGACTAGTACTTAATGACTAGTATTAAATGACTAGTACTTAATGACTAGTATTAAATGACTAGTATTAAATGACTAGTATTAAATGACTAGTATTAAATGACTAGAACTTAATGACTAGTATTAAATGACTAGTAGGCTACTTAATGACTAGTATTAAATGACTAGTAGGCTACTTAATGACTAGTATTAAAATGTTATTGTCTTTTTGTGTCCAATGTAGTTATGTTAAAGGGAGACTTTACCCTTTTTGCAAAACAATATATGTTAATGACGTTTAGAAGCTTTAGAACACTTTCCTGGAGATCTTTATGTGTGTAATGTGTGGTTTTAGATATTTTAGATTGTAGCAGTGAGCACAGAGTCTCTGATGTCATGGACACTGGGCTCACTTCCTTCCTGGACTACATTTTGTCTCAGTAAGACAGCACTCCCCCTATCCACAATGAGGAGCAGTGCACCAAAAAATTATGGGAATTGTAGTCCAGGAAGGTAGTGAGACCAGTGTCCATGACATCAGAGACACTGGGCTCACTGCTACAATCTAAACTAGAAAAAGTGCCCTTCTGGGCACAGGTCTCCACCAGGATAGGAATAGCGCCACCTTGAGGCTGAGTTGAAATTGTTCATGTGGCATTTCGTCCTCGGCCTAGTGGGAATGTGCGTGCACAATTTCACGGAAATCACGCGATGTGTTCATAATTTGCAGCATTTTGTTTGAAATTGAGCACTCCTGTGAACTTTGGAAGCCAATCTTAACCAATCAGGATGGAGTCTGAGAAATCTGAAAGACCCGTTTCGTTGAATGGCTCTAGAGAGACTGTGTACCAATTTGCGCGATGTTTGGACAAAATCTGTAGGTGTACTGTGCAAAAACTTGTTTTGCACAAAGCGGCCTCCTGGTGGCGCTATAACAGGCCGTTCTGGAAATTTTGGGGCAGAGGTTCATCGTTGGCATCCAGGGAGTGTGTGTGCAAAATTTGGCATCGACCAGGTTAACGGTGGCCGAGATTAGCTGCTCACGGACACACACACGGACGGACGGACGGACGGACACACACACGGACGGACGGAGTGCAAAACATACTCTCCCCCCATGCCTTCGGCCTGGTGGAGACAAATATCTAAAACCACATATTACACACATAAAGACCCCCAGGAAAGTGTTCTAAAGCTTCTAAACGTCATTAACATATATTATTTTGTAAAAAGGGTGAAGTGTCCCTTTAACAGTTCATAAACTTAACAGGATTCCAATTGAAAAGTAGCAAAAAAGATATTCAGGTTTTCAAATTCAAATTTAGCAAAAAATAGCTGATCTACAAGCTCAAAATGCGACGCGTTTTGAGCTTGTAGATCGGCTATTCTTGCTACAACAGTAATATGCACTGTCTGTGGCCCCTCTGGAGTGAGTGCGGAAATATAATTGGCCCTCTCTCCATCATCAAAGTTGCCCACCTCTGGACTAAAACATTAAAAAAAAATCTAAATCTAAAAAGACAACCACAAGATTTGTGCAACATTTCATGGCTCACGGCATTGAAGCTCTAAAATGCGCTGGACTTCAACACAATCCCAACTGGACAGTTTTTAGGACAAAGACGTTTTAATGAAAAACAGTGGATTAAGAACCTCAACACGGATTTTCCTGGAGGCTTAAACATGGCCTAAAATCAGATCTTGAACACAACAAAACTTAAACTCAGGATTAAAACTGGAGAAATCTAAAAGTGATTGGATCAGACTTCCTTCGGATACATGGCGAATGCATTTATTCCTTGCATTGTGCCTACACATGTTGAGACCTTCGGTCGCAACATGTGTATAGGCACAGTAACCTGACTCTGCCAGATGGGGGCGGTATTGGGTAACCATGTTCCCCAACACAGCACTCATCTGGGATCTCTCAGGGAGTTGAGCTGACAAAAATCCGTTCCGTACCGAACCAATCAGCGTGAGCTAAGGGCGGGATATGTGCAAAACCGGATGTGAAGCTATATAGACACGTCAATATGATTGGTTGTGTTTGCACGCCCACACGGTGATAGACAGACGGTCCCATCCAATCATCTACCAAGTATCTTGAAAAAAAGGAACAGCCCCGTCATCAGATTTGCTTCCGCGATCCCAGATCCCAATAAGCTGTGAAACACATTTGTGTAGCAAGCTTCTTGGATATGGCAGCGTCAGGTTAAAGGCACAGTGCACTGAAGTTTTTTAATTCCCCCCCCCCACACTCACCTGTCCTAAGGTACACTCCATGGCTCCTCCCCCCCCACACTCACCTGTCCTAAGGTGCACTCTATGGCTCCTCCCCCCCCACACTCACCTGTCCTAAGGTACACTCCATGGCTCCTCCCCCCCCACACTCACCTGTCCTAAGGTACACTCCATGGCTCCTCCCCCCCCCACACTCACCTGTCCTAAGGTGCACTCCATGGCTCCTCCCCCACCCCCCCCCCCCCGCCCCCCCACACTCACCTGTCCTAAGGTGCACTCCATGGCTCCCAGGAAGTCTGCGTCGCGGAGGCCATTGTGGGCGGAGCTGATGTCGTGCAGCTCGAAGCGGAGCCTCTGGACCTCCTCGAAGTAGAAGTCCACCAGGAAGATCTTGGAGAAGACGGGGTTAATGCTGCTGCGGATCACCTCCGTCCGGTCCACCTGCGTGTGACGAGGGAGCACAGCCAGGCCGGGAAAACACCCACATTATTAGCCCATTCTGACCTGAGATCAGATTCATAACGAGGTTTCCACTAGGACACACACTGGTCTGATTATAACCCATTCTGACCCGAGATCAGATTCTATAAAAATGTCAGTCGTTCTTCGATTTTTTCAAAGAATAGCAGACCTATTTTTCAATAGCTAAAGCATAACATAACGCTAACACCAAAAGTGGTTACCAAAATGGGTTTAAAAAGCAGTGTTGTTTTCGTCGACTAAAACTAAGACGAAAAATGTTCGTCGACTGCCCTATTTTCACTGACAAAAACAAATGGAGACTAAGCTACGATGACTAAAACTAAGACTAAATATACTGACGATTTTGTTGACAAATAAAAACTAGACTAAAATGTTAGGAAGGGACTAGTGGACAAGAGATCCAGTGTAAGTCATTTTACACTTTGGTTGCATGCTGAAAATACAGCAACGCGTCGCGCTGCGACGCGTTGTGAGCTTGTAGATCGGCTATTTTCAGCAAGTGTAAAAACAGTCCTTACGACGGCATCAATGCCCACCAAAATACATTTTAGTCGACTAAAATCTTATGACATTTAGTCGACTAAAACTAGACTAACACTAAGACATTCCAGGTGACTAAAATGTGACTAAAACTAAATGAAGTTTCAGTCCAAAGACTATGACTAAACTGAAATAGAAATTTGCTGCCAAAAACAACACTGGATCACAGCGAGGCCGGGAAAACACCCACATTAGACGAATCCCATTGAGTCATCAGTGCCCATATACGCGAGGCGGGGTTGGCGAAAGGGCCTTTCTGTGTGGAGTTTGCATGTTCTCCCCATGTCCCCTAGGGTAGGTACCCTCACATGTTCTCCCCGTGTCCCCTAGGGTAGTTACCCTCACATGTTCTCCTCGTGTCCCCTAGGGTAGGTACCCTCACATGTTCTCCCCCGTGTCCCCCTAGGGTAGGTACCCTCACATGTTCTCCCCGTGTCCCCTAGGGTAGGTACCCTCACATGTTCTCCCCGTGTCCCCTAGGGTAGTTACCCTCACATGTTCTCCTCGTGTCCCCTAGGGTAGGTACCCTCACATGTTCTCCTCGTGTCCCCTAGGGTAGGTACCCTCACATGTTCTCCTCGTGTCCCCTAGGGTAGGTACCCTCACATGTTCTCCTCGTGTCCCCTAGGGTAGGTACCCTCACATGTTCTCCTCGTGTCCCCTAGGGTAGGTACCCTCACATGTTCTCCTCGTGTCCCCTAGGGTAGGTACCCTCACATGTTCTCCCCGTGTCCCCTAGGGTAGTTACCCTCACATGTTCTCCCCGTGTCCCCTAGGGTAGGTACCCTCACATGTTCTCCCCGTGTCCCCTAGGGTAGGTACCCTCACATGTTCTCCCCGTGTCCCCTAGGGTAGGTACCCTCACATGTTCTCCCCGTGTCCCCTAGGGTAGGTACCGTCACATGTTCTCCCCGTGTCCCCTAGGGTAGTTACCCTCACATGTTCTCCCCGTGTCCCCTAGGGTAGTTACCCTCACATGTTCTCCCCGTGTCCCCTAGGGTAGGTACCCTCACATGTTCTCCCCGTGTCCCCTAGGGTAGGTACCCTCACATGTTCTCCCCATGTCCCCTAGGTAGGTACCCTCACATGTTCTCCCCGTGTCCCCTAGGGTAGGTACCCTCACATGTTCTCCTCGTGTCCCCTATGGGTAGGTACCCTCACATGTTCTCCCCGTGTCCCCTAGGGTAGGTACCCTCACATGTTCTCCTCGTGTCCCCTATGGGTAGGTACCCTCACATGTTCTCCCCGTGTCCCCTAGGGTAGGTACCCTCACATGTTCTCCCCGTGTCCCCTAGGGTAGGTACCCTCACAAAAAACATGCAGTAATCCTGTTCTCTAAACTGCCTCCCCCTGGCCAGCCGGGGAGCCTGATGGAGGGGAAAGGAACTGGTTGGAATAACGTGTTCCTTCCACGCGCTACGTCCAACCAGGGAAACTCAGGTGAAAAGAAGCAGCTTGGACTCCTCATGCATAGAAGGAAGCACGAGTTCAGTCCGCTGCCCCCCTCAGTTTGGCAGAGGAAGTGTATTGCCAAGGATTACATTAGATAATTGACACATGGGATAAAGATTTTAAGTAAAAAAAATAAATGAAGAGAGAAAAAGCACTGCTATACGAGCTTGTAGATCTGCTATTTTTTTTAATCGTGAAAATTAACAGACCTACAAGCGAGTGCCGCGCTACGAGCTTGTATAGATCTGCTATTTTTCAACAGCTAAAGCATATAACATAATGCTTAGAACACCGAAAGGGGAGTTCTCACCCAGAATGGATTAAACCATTCTGAACGGGAACACATTTTGGTGTTAGCATCATGTCATGCTTTAGCTATTGAAAAACAGCAGATCTACAAGCTCATAGCGCGCCACCGAGTGGCGCGCTACGAGCTTGTAGGTCTGCTATTTTTTTTTAAATCAAAGAACGACTGACATTTTTTTAGAATCTGATCTCAGGTCAGAATGGGTTCATCAGAACCAGTGTGTGTGTGTCCAGTGGAAACCTCGTATGAATCTGATCTCAGGTCAGAATGGATTAAATGAGCAGTTTGACTTTTCCCCCCAATAAAGTGTTATGAGGTGTTTTATACAACTAAGCTCGTTTGGAGAGATTTTTACACCTCGGATGTAGCTCTTTCAGAGCGCTCCGCACGCGCACGCACATACACCCGCGCACGCATGAACACACACGCACCCACACACACGCGCGCGCACACACAGTCATTATTGCATGGCTTTGCACCTCTCAACGTGATAATTGGTGATTCTTTTTCCAGACGGATATATAAAGTCGTGCTTGCAGGCAAGCTGTTCCCCGCACCAACGTATAAATAGAGACGGTGGAAGCTGATAGCGGTGAGTTATATCTCACATATCGCTGTCAGGGGGCGATCAGAGGAGCCAAAAGCAGTACGACCAAAAAAGGCAGGCGAAGATTCACAGTTCAGGACGTTTATTAACCCGTTCTGACCCGAGATCAGATTCATACGAGGTTTCCACCGGACACACACTGGGTCTGATTAACCCATTCTGACCGGAGATCAGATTCTAAAAAAATGTCAGTCGTTCTTAGATTTTTCAAAAAATAGCAGACCTACAAGCTCGTAGCGCGCCACTCGGTGGCGCGCTATGAGCTTGTAGATCTGCTATTTTTCAATAGCTATAAAGCACGACATGATGCCGACACCAAAATGGGTTCCCGTTCAGAATGGGTTAAACTATAAGTTCCCATAAAATGGGGCATGGGCAAAAACAAGGGACACAGTAAACACAGCTGACATGAAATGAGGATCTGACATTAAAGGGACTGAACAAACTGGGGTTTATAAATAGACAAAGAGTAACTAGACACACAGGGCCGGATCTACCATATGGGCACTTTGGGCACGTGCCCAGGGGCCCTTGGGCACCAGGGGCCCCTCAAAAAAATTAATAATAATAATGTTTTTTTCATTTTCACAGAAAATGTCCCTGCTAATCCGAATGAAATAAATGGTGTCTAAAAAGATCAGTGTTTTATTGTTGCATTTGTTGGTGAGAAGGGCAGCTGAAAAGTGCAAATTGTGTGTGTAAAGCAGCAACAATGCGCTAGATTGGCTGTCACTCTGGGGGGGGGGGGGTAGGCGACCGGAAATAGGCCAATATAACGGCATAAAACCGCCCCAAAACGGCTCCAAAAAACAGCAAAAATGTTGCGCACGGGTGAAGGGGGGGCCCTTCGAGCTTCAGTGCCCAGGGGCCCTCAGAGGTGTTAATCTGGCCCTGTAGACACAGGTGAACTCAAAATACAATCAAACACAGGATATAGGCTATAACGGTATAGCTCTGGTCCATAGCTCTAATGCGCGCATTAGAGCTATGTTACTCTCAACTTCCGCCGCTCGCATGAACGCAGACCAGCCTCTATACTCTTTGGCGTAAATAAAAAGAATGCTTCTGCTACTCACCGAAACAAAAGGCGGGTTGTGTCACTAGAAAGCCTTTCCTTAGTGGAGGCTGCGCGTCGGGGTCTGCCTACGCCCTCAGCCAGTGTAAAATACCCGGTAACCTGAGACCTCTCGTGGCTTATTGCTTAAAGATGGAGTGCCACAATTTTTGTATTTTTCCAGTTTTTCATGTGTCTATGAGGTGACAGTATACTTCATTAGACACCCTGGAGTTGTTTTTATGTGCAATGGTGTATTAACTTTGTATTTAGGGTTTCTTCCTGGAGGCTGAACCCTTGACAGTCAAACGGGCCAATGAAGTAAACAGTAATATAGTGACACCACACTATCAGCCCCTCCCCTAACTCCTCCCCCTTTATCATACAACAACAGCTGTGGGTGCGGCTTCAGTTCAGGTGGATCACCACCCATCACCACCCACCAGGCAAACCAGGCATACTTAATGAACTGGTGCGTGTGTCCACATAAAAGCATGATTTTAACAAATACTGTACACTTTTTGGAAAAAAGTTCTTCCCCATATATTGTAATAATACCTGATGATCATGTTTTAGGGTGGAAAAAAATGGTGGCACTCCATCTTTAAGGATAGCACAGCAAACAAACAGCAGTCTGTAGTCTATAGTTAAAGGACCACTTCACCACTTTTCAACCTATTTTCATATAACTGGTCCTCACTAATAATCATGAATAAATTGTGCAATTTTTTTCTACTCTGTGTCTCATAGGAGGGCTGTGGGCAGTTCAGAAACCGTCTTCCAGTGACATCATCAATGGGAAATACAAGATAATATAAACTGCAGGCTTTCTAGTCCTGAAAAGTTGCAATGCGAAAATGGAAGCCATCGTTCTCACGATAATGAAAATCGAAATATTTTTGTAAAAAGATCTCGTTTAAAAAAAACCAATCGGCCTAATGATGATGTCACTGGAAGACGGTTTCTAAATTGCCCACAGCCCTCCTATGAGACACAGACTGAGTAGAAAAAAATCGTGCCATTTTTTCATGATTATTAGTGAGGACCTATTATATGAAGATAGGTTGAAAAGTGGTGAAGTGGTCCTTTAAGTAGCACAGCAAACAAACAGCAGTCTGTATAGTCTATAGTTAAGGAGCACAGCAAACAATTCAGAACCATTCAGCGATATCCAGCAGAAGCACAACAACAACAAACAACTGGGTCTTTTGTATACGACAGATAACCAGCAGTGACTCTCGCGCACGCACGCGCACACACACACACACGCACACACACGCGCGCACACACACACACACACACACGCACACACACACACACGCGCGCACAGGAAGACTTAAGGCTTATAAGAATGATTTCTCTCCTTCTCTCTCTCTCCTTCTCTCTCTCTCTCTCTCACATTCCAAATATTGGAAATAAAAAAAGTTTTTCGTGATTATTAACACGTTTTTCAAAAGAATATAAAAGGCTTTCTCAAAACCTCACACACACAAAATGCCCAAAGCCATAATTATGACTCTCCTTTTTGCAAGATGGCTCTTTGCCCTCAAATCTCTTCTTGACGGTTCAGAACATGGAAGTCGTGTTTTCATTTGGTATGAAACACCACAGCACAGCCATATTTTCAAATGCCAGCTCACACACACAAATGCCCAACAGCCTGGAATAAATTACCACTGCGGATCAGACAGACATATTTAAGACACAGCTTAAGACTCACCTTTTTACTCTTTGCTTTTAGTTGAGTTTTAAAATATCTGTTCTTATCCATTTTGGGGGCGGGAACCCCTTTTGGTGTTAGCATCATGTTATGCTTTAGCAATTGAAAAATAGCAGATCTGGTCTGCTATTTTTTGAAAAATCGAAGAACGACTGACATAGAAACATAGCTTTTTCAGAAAACTGTCAGGATGTAGAAGAACATTTTGTTTTAGAATCTGATCTCAGGTCAAAGAATGGGTTAAAATAACGTCCAAGTCTTGGCCCCGTGACATGATCCAGTACATCCAGGAACCGTTTAGCCGCTTTCTTCCAGAACCACCAAACAGAACAGTTCTAAATGGGCTTCATGGACATTAAGTATGTCTGCCAGGCAACACACCTGCAACCACTGATTGGGTCCCAAATTGGGCCGAACCATTTCCTTTCAATTATCTGTGGGCGAGGTGTGTGTGTGTGTGTGTGTGTGTGTGTGTGTGTGTGTGTGTGTGTGTGTGTGTGTGTGTGTGTGTGTGTGTGTGTGTGTGTGTGTGTGTTCAAAGAGGGACTCCGAAAACAAAGTGAGTGAGAAGAAAAGTTATACATCTACAAGCCTATATTAAACGTACTGTTACTGTCTTTTGTGTGTGTGTGTGTGTGTGTGTGTGTGTGTGTGTGTGTGTGTGTGTGTGTGTGTGTGTGTGTGTGTGTGTGTGTGTGTGTGTGATATGTGACCCCTTCCAGTATTTTCACCCACAAGTCGGCTCTAATGAAACTCCCCAATAGACCAAAATCATTTTTTTTTTGTGGTTTTCGTTTTAGCCACATTAACACAGTTGGAATGGGATACATACATATACATATATATATATATATATATATATATATATATATATATATATATACACACACACTGTATATATGTACCTTTATTGAAAAAGGATATCCCCTTGAGATGCATCATCTCGTTTTCGAGGGGGTCCAGCAACATACAGCAAATACAGAGCGATACAATAGACAGAAACGTTACAACAAGTACATCCATGCATACATTACGAAACAAAAAACAGAAAAGCTCTCCCAAGCTGGCCGCTCCCACCCCACCTAATCACCCAGAGAATAAGGGGCTTAATGCAACACGGTATAATGGACATAGATCATAAATAAAATAAAATAGATGAAAAAAGACAAAATCAGAAACAAACTGTTACATATACTGTGTGGCATCATGTGCACAAAATGCTTTAGCGTCATATGGATGTGACTATGTCTTGTATATATGCATTTTATTTTATTATTTTATTGTAAACCCATCTATAGACTTTCAAGCACCAAACAATGTGTCCATAATTATATGTTTGTATTTTATGTTGTGGTTCGCTGTAGCAAATCCCAAACAATCCCCAAGGTCGCTTATAACAAGCCAACGTGGCAACAACAGCCGCGGTCACAGACAGACAGACAGAGTCCCACCTGTTTACTTTGCCAGACGTTTTGCCAATCAACCATCCAATATCACGCCTGAGGGCTTTCCGCCGGGGGAAGGGGGGGGGGGGGGGGGGGGGTCTGGTGGCGTCCCGCCAGGGATGTGTTCAGATTGGAGAGAAAAAACGAGGGGGTGACTGCCGGTTCAGGCAGTTAAGCCATTCCGAACGGGAGCGCATTTTGGTGTCAGCATCATGTTATGCTTTAGCTATTGAAAAATAGCAGATCTACAAGCTCATAGCGCGCCACCGAGTGGCGCGCTACGAGCTTGTAGGTCTGCTATTTTTTGAAAAATCGAAGAACGACTGACATTTTTTAGAATCTGATCTCGGGTCAGACTGGGTTAATCAGACCAGTGTGTTGTCCAGTGGAAACCTCGTATGAATCTGATCTCAGGTCAGAATGGGTTAAGCCTGATGTACATTTTAGATATGCGCAGGTGGCCGGCTCCACGCGTATGAAAATAATGAATACATTTTTTTTTTTTTAAGGCCTGCCTGTCTGTCTACGAGGCGAGCTCGATCCCGACACGGTCGCACTGTGTGAGCTTGTAGATCTGAGCTTGTTGTAGATCAGAGCTTGTAGATCTGAGCTTTTTGTAGATCTGAGCTTGTAGATCAGAGCTTGTAGATCAGAGCTTGTAGATCTGAGCTTCGGTTGTGAGAGACATTTGTTTCTAATTAATTAAAAAAAATTAACCATTGAGATATCCGTCTCGATCAGAGCGCAGCGCGTCACCCCCGCTCTTTATCAAATATCAATCTCTCTCGTCTCTCCCAACACACACACACACACACACACACACACACACACACACACACACACACACACACACACACACACACACCACGAAAACAGCTGATCTGCACGCTGACAGCGTAGCTTAATTGCTCCTTAGCTGTTCCTCGTTAATTTGTTCCACCTGCGTATGAATGCAGCTTCAGAAGCGCATTGAAGTGGGCAAGTGTGTGTGTGTGTGTGTGTGTGTGTGTGTGTGTGTGTGTGCGTGCGTGCCGTGCCGTGCCGTGCCGTGCGTGTGTGCGTGCGTGCGTGCGTGCGTGCGTGCGTGTGCATGTGCATGTGTGTGTGTGTTTGTGCGTGCGTGCGTGTCGTGCATTACCTCGAACCACTGGCCATGCGACTGCATCTTGAGCACCACACAGGGGTCGGGCTTGGAGAGCGCGTCGCGGTCCGAGATCCCTCGGGACGCCACCCTCAGCTCCACCTGATTGGTCAGACACATTTTGGGGGCGGGAACCCCCTTTTGGTGTTATAGCATCATGTTGTGCTTTATTATAGGTATTGAAAAAATAGCAGACCTACAAGCTCGTAGCGCGCCACCGAGTGGCGCGCTACGAGCTTGTAGATCTGCTATTTTTGAAGAAAATCGATGAACGACTGACATAGAAACATAGCTTTTTCAGAAAACTGTCAGGATGTAGAAGATTTCTTTTTAGAATCTGATCTCAGGTCAGAATGGGAAACTGTCAGGATGTAGAGGACATGTTTAGAATCTGATCTCAGGTCAGAATGGGTTAACTAATGACTGTCAGGATGTAGAAGACATGTTTAGAATCTGATCTCAGGTCAGAATGGGAAACTGTCAGGATGTAGAGGACATGTTTAGAATCTGATCTCAGGTCAGAATGAAAACTGTCAGGATGTAGAAGACATGTTTAGAATCTGATCTCAGGTCAGAATGGGTTAACTAATGACTGTCAGGATGTAGAAGACATGTTTAGAATCTGATCTCAGGTCAGAATCGGAAACTGTCAGGATGTAGAAGACATGTTTAGAATCTGATCTCAGGTCAGAATGGGAAACTGTCAGGATGTAGAAGACATGTTTAGAATCTGATCTCAGGTCAGAATGGGAAACTGTCAGGATGTAGAGGACATGTTTAGAATCTGATCTCAGGTCAGAATGAAAACTGTCAGGATGTAGAAGACATGTTTAGAATCTGATCTCAGGTCAGAATGAAAACTGTCAGGATGTAGAAGACATGTTTAGAATCTGATCTCAGGTCAGAATGGGTTAACTAATGAAACTGTCAGGATGTAGAGGACATGTTTAGAATCTGATCTCAGGTCAGAATGGGAAACTGTCAGGATGTAGAGGACATGTTTAGAATCTGATCTCAGGTCAGAATGGGTTAACTAATGAAACTGTCAGGATGTAGAGGACATGTTTATAATCTGATCTCAGATCCACCTTAGTGAGACAGGGAGAGCTGATGAAGCCCAGCGTGGCCTCCGCAGACTCATAGATGTTGCTCATGATGCTGCTGGACTGGTCTGGACTGGTTCTGGACTGGACTGGACTGGACTGGTCTGGACTGGACTGGTTCTGGACTGGTTCTGGACTGGTTCTGTACTGGTCTGGTCTGGTCTGGACTGGTTCTGGACTGGACTGGTTCTGGACTGGTTCTGGACTGGACTGGTTCTGGACTGGTTCTGGACTGGTTCTGGACTGGTTCTGGACTGGTTCTGGACTGGTTCTGTACTGGTCTGGTCTGGACTGGTTCTGGACTGGTCTGGTTCTGGTTCTGGTTCTGGACTGGTTCTGGACTGGTTCTGGACTGGTTCTGGACTGGACTGGTTCTGGACTGGTTCTGGACTGGTTCTGTACTGGTCTGGTCTGGTCTGGACTGGTTCTGGACTGGACTGGTTCTGGACTGGTTCTGGACTGGTTCTGGACTGGACTGGTCTGGAGTGGTCTGGAGTGGAACGGTCTGGACACGTAGTCTGTGCTGTTGTCCCCCGCCGACTCTGGACACCGGACTCTGGACTCTGGGACACTGGACTCTGGACACCGGACTCTGGACTCTGGGACACTGGACTCTGGACACTGGACTCTGGACTCTGGGACTCTGGACACTGGACTCTGGACACTGGACTCTGGGACACTGGACTCTGGACACTGGACTCTGGACTCTGGGACTCTGGACACTGGACTCTGGACTCTGGACCCTGGGTACTGGACTCTGGGACACTGGACTCTGGAAAACGCAGTCTGTCCTGTCCCCCCGGCACACTGGACACTGGAGACTGGACTCTGACTTTGTCTGTCCTGTCCCCCCCTGGCACGCTGGACAGTGGACTGGACACACAGTCTTTCTGTCCCTCACACTGCAGAGAGAGAGAGAGAGAGAGAGAGAGAGAGACACTCAGTGACACAGACAGAACTGGCTGCCTGTAGATTGGAGAAGACAGACTGTGTTCACACTGATCTGCTCCCAGGGGGAATGTTACAGAACCATATGTCTATATGGGGTCAAAGGTAATGCAACATATGGAGGAGAAACGAGACCAAGGTCTTAATACAAGAATTTATTCAGAAGTATGATGAATCAATTATAATAATCAACAAGTTTACAAATGAATGGCTTTTAATCCATTCTCGGGGCGGGAACCCCTTTTGGTGTTAGCATCATGTTATGCTTTAGCTATTGAAAAATAGCTCGTAGCGCGCCACCGAGTGGCGCGCTACGAGCTTGTAGGTCTGCTATTTTTGAAAAATCGAAGAACGACTGACATAGAAACATAAGCTTTTTCCAGAAAACTGTCAGGATGTAGAAGACATTTTTAGAATCTGATCTCAGGTCAGAATGGGTTAACTCAAAGGAAATACAATAAACGGATCTCAAAACAAAAACTATAAGGTTATTCCTTTTCCGAAGGGGAATAACGTCTCTAAACAAAAGTTCAACTTCACACAAATAAGGCAAAACAGTTGGATGCGACAGTAATACGACGGATGGGGGAAAGACCCTGGAAGTCAGTGTTTCTCCAGTGTCTGTCTGGGGGTGAATGGGCTTAGTAGTGGTCAGTGTTTCTCCAGTGTCTGTCTGGGGGTGAATGGGCTTAGTAGTGGTCAGTGTTTCTCCAGTGTCTGTCTGGGGGTGAATGGGCTCAGTAGTGGTCAGTGTTTCGTCAGTGTCTGTCTGGGGGTGAATGGGCTTAGTAGTGGTCAGTGTTTCGTCAGTGTCTGTCTGGGGGTGAATGGGCTTAGTAGTGGTCAGTTGTTTCCCCAGTGTCTGTCTGGGGGTGAATGGTCTTAGTAGTGGTCAGTGTTTCGTCAGTGTCTGTCTGGGGGTGAATGGGCTTAGTAGTGGTCAGTGTTTCGTCAGTGTCTGTCTGGGGGTGAATGGGCTTAGTAGTGGTCAGTGGTTCCCCAGTGTCTGTCTGGGGGTGAATGGGCTTAGTAGTGGTCAGTTGTTTCCCCAGTGTCTGTCTGGGGGTGAATGGGCTTAGTAGTGGTCAGTGTTTCGTCAGTGTCTGTCTGGGGGTGAATGGGCTTAGTAGTGGTCAGTGTTTCGTCAGTGTCTGTCTGGGGGTGAATGGGCTTAGTAGTGGTCAGTGTTTCTCCAGTGTCTGTCTGGGGGTGAATGGCCTTAGTAGAGGTCAGTGTTTCGTCAGTGTCTGTCTGGGGGTGAATGGGCTTAGTAGTGGTCAGTGTTTCTCCAGTGTCTGTCTGGGGGTGAATGGGCTTAGTAGTGGTCAGTGTTTCGTCAGTGTCTGTCTGGGGGTGAATGGCCTTAGTAGTGGTCAGTGTTTCTCCAGTGTCTGTCTGGGGGTGAATGGCCTTAGTAGAGGTCAGTGTTTCGTCAGTGTCTGTCTGGGGGTGAATGGGCTTAGTAGTGGTCAGTGTTTCTCCAGTGTCTGTCTAGGGGTGAATGGGCTTAGTAGTGGTCAGTGTTTCGTCAGTGTCTGTCTGGGGGTGAATGGGCTTAGTAGTGGTCAGTGTTTCTCCAGTGTCTGTCTGGGGGTGAATGGGCTTAGTAGTGGTCAGTGTTTCTCCAGTGTCTGTCTAAGGGTGAATGGGCTTAGTAGAGGTCAGTGTTTTGTCAGTGTCTGTCTGGGGGTGAATGGCCTTAGTAGTGGTCAGTTGTTTCCCCAGTGTCTGTCTGGGGGTGAATGGTCTTAGTAGTGGTCAGTTGTTTCCCCAGTGTCTGTCTGGGGGTGAATGGGCTTAGTAGTGGTCAGTGTTTCCCCAGTGTCTGTCTGGGGGTGAATGGGCTTAGTAGAGGTCAGTGTTTCGTCAGTGTCTGTCTGGGGGTGAATGGGCTTAGTAGTGGTCAGTGTTTCGTCAGTGTCTGTCTGGGGGTGAATGGGCTTAGTAGTGGTCAGTGTTTCCCCAGTGTCTGTCTGGGGGTGAATGGGCTTAGTAGTGGTCAGTGTTTCCCCAGTGTCTGTCTGGGGGTGAATGGGCTTAGTAGTGGTCAGTGTTTCGTCAGTGTCTGTCTGGGGGTGAATGGGCTTAGTAGTGGTCAGTGTTTCGTCAGTGTCTGTCTGGGGGTGAATGGGCTTAGTAGTGGTCAGTGTTTCCCCAGTGTCTGTCTGGGGGTGAATGGGCTTAGTAGTGGTCAGTGTTTCGTCAGTGTCTGTCTGGGGGTGAATGGGCTTAGTAGTGGTCAGTGTTTCGTCAGTGTCTGTCTGGGGGTGAATGGGCTTAGTAGTGGTCAGTGTTTCCCCAGTGTCTGTCTGGGGGTGAATGGGCTTAGTAGTGGTCAGTGTTTCCCCAGTGTCTGTCTGGGGGTGAATGGTCTTAGTAGTGGTCAGTGTTTCGTCAGTGTCTGTCTGGGGGTGAATGGGCTTAGTAGTGGTCAGTGTTTCCCCAGTGTCTGTCTGGGGGTGAATGGGCTTAGTAGTGGTCAGTGTTTCCCCAGTGTCTGTCTGGGGGTGAATGGGCTTAGTAGTGGTCAGTGTTTCCCCAGTGTCTGTCTGGGGGTGAATGGGCTTAGTAGTGGTCAGTGTTTCCCCAGTGTCTGTCTGGGGGTGAATGGCCTTAGTAGAGGTCAGTGTTTCGTCAGTGTCTGTCTGGGGGTGAATGGGCTTAGTAGTGGTCAGTGTTTCTCCAGTGTCTGTCTAGGGGTGAATGGGCTTAGTAGTGGTCAGTGTTTCGTCAGTGTCTGTCTGGGGGTGAATGGGCTTAGTAGTGGTCAGTGTTTCTCCAGTGTCTGTCTGGGGGTGAATGGGCTTAGTAGTGGTCAGTGTTTCTCCAGTGTCTGTCTAAGGGTGAATGGGCTTAGTAGAGGTCAGTGTTTTGTCAGTGTCTGTCTGGGGGTGAATGGCCTTAGTAGTGGTCAGTTGTTTCCCCAGTGTCTGTCTGGGGGTGAATGGTCTTAGTAGTGGTCAGTTGTTTCCCCAGTGTCTGTCTGGGGGTGAATGGGCTTAGTAGTGGTCAGTGTTTCCCCAGTGTCTGTCTGGGGGTGAATGGGCTTAGTAGAGGTCAGTGTTTCGTCAGTGTCTGTCTGGGGGTGAATGGGCTTAGTAGTGGTCAGTGTTTCGTCAGTGTCTGTCTGGGGGTGAATGGGCTTAGTAGTGGTCAGTGTTTCGTCAGTGTCTGTCTGGGGGTGAATGGGCTTAGTAGAGGTCAGTGTTTCGTCAGTGTCTGTCTGGGGGTGAATGGGCTTAGTAGAGGTCAGTGTTTCGTCAGTGTCTGTCTGGGGGTGAATGGGCTTAGTAGTGGTCAGTGTTTCGTCAGTGTCTGTCTGGGGGTGAATGGGCTTAGTAGTGGTCAGTGTTTCCCCAGTGTCTGTCTGGGGGTGAATGGGCTTAGTAGTGGTCAGTGTTTCCCCAGTGTCTGTCTGGGGGTGAATGGGCTTAGTAGTGGTCAGTGTTTCGTCAGTGTCTGTCTGGGGGTGAATGGGCTTAGTAGTGGTCAGTGTTTCGTCAGTGTCTGTCTGGGGGTGAATGGGCTTAGTAGTGGTCAGTGTTTCCCCAGTGTCTGTCTGGGGGTGAATGGGCTTAGTAGTGGTCAGTGTTTCGTCAGTGTCTGTCTGGGGGTGAATGGGCTTAGTAGTGGTCAGTGTTTCGTCAGTGTCTGTCTGGGGGTGAATGGGCTTAGTAGTGGTCAGTGTTTCCCCAGTGTCTGTCTGGGGGTGAATGGGCTTAGTAGTGGTCAGTGTTTCCCCAGTGTCTGTCTGGGGGTGAATGGTCTTAGTAGTGGTCAGTGTTTCGTCAGTGTCTGTCTGGGGGTGAATGGGCTTAGTAGTGGTCAGTGTTTCCCCAGTGTCTGTCTGGGGGTGAATGGGCTTAGTAGTGGTCAGTGTTTCCCCAGTGTCTGTCTGGGGGTGAATGGGCTTAGTAGTGGTCAGTGTTTCCCCAGTGTCTGTCTGGGGGTGAATGGGCTTAGTAGTGGTCAGTGTTTCCCCAGTGTCTGTCTGGGGGTGAATGGGCTTAGTAGTGGTCAGTTGTTTCGTCAGTGTCTGTCTGGGGGTGAATGGGCTTAGTAGTGGTCAGTTGTTTCGTCAGTGTCTGTCTGGGGGTGAATGGGCTTAGTAGTGGTCAGTGTTTCCCCAGTGTCTGTCTGGGGGTGAATGGGCTTAGTAGTGGTCAGTTGTTTCCCCAGTGTCTGTCTGGGGGTGAATGGGCTTAGTAGAGGTCAGTGGTTCCCCAGTGTCTGTCTGGGGGTGAATGGGCTTAGTAGTGGTCAGTGGTTCCCCAGTGTCTGTCTGGGGGTGAATGGCCTTAGTAGAGGTCAGTGTTTCGTCAGTGTTTGTCTGGGGGTGAATGGCCTTAGTAGAGGTCAGTGTTTCGTCAGTGTTTGTCTGGGGGTGAATGGCCTTAGTAGAGGTCAGTGTTTCGTCAGTGTTTGTCTGGGGGTGAATGGCCTTAGTAGAGGTCAGTGTTTCGTCAGTGTTTGTCTGGGGGTGAATGGCCTTAGTAGAGGTCAGTGTTTCGTCAGTGTTTGTCTGGGGGTGAATGGGCTTAGTATAGTGTGAGAGCTACGGCCGTTAGCTCCCTCACGTGACCGTCAGCCAATCAGGGAGGAGGATCAGGCCTCCACTGTCATGGCCAACGGGAGTACCCCAGACACACAGCTGATGACAATCAGTCTGTCTGAAGACCCATTAGTATACTCTCTCTGCATGGGAGGAGAGTTAGTCTAATACACTGCTGCTCAGGTATAGATTATATATATATATATATATATATATATATATATATATATATATATATATATATATATATATATATATATATATATATATATATTAGAAGACATCTAGGCCTAAAATAATTCTATATGGATTATAAACATATATCCAAAATAACACTCATAAATCATAACGCTCATAATTAATCATAACCACACACGACCATAGTCGTGACAGGGAGGTGCAGAGAAGGAGGGAATCATTCTTCCCCAAAATGTAAAGGAAGATAAATAGATATATAAAGAATTTGAATCCACCATTAAAACAAAATCCGCGCCGGGATTTCTTCAAAATAGAAAGCTTGGGGGTAAATTCTTTCTGCAGCGGTAAACCAGGAAGTGACCGGGACCGCATATGAACGAAGAGCGAAGAGTATGGTGGCCTTGGAGTGAACTAAAAAATACGGGGAAGCAGCTTTTTGCTTCTACGGGCCGTCGGCATGGAACAAGCTCCCTCTGTACCTTCGTCAGGCAGCCTCTGTAGACATTTTTAAAGCACAGCTCAAGACCCACTTCTACAACATTGCTTTTAATTGATCTTTTTATTTTTTTGTTATTCATGTCCTCACTGTATTGCATTACTGCTCTTGTTTTATTAATGTTTATACCTTGCTTTTCTTTTTTTTTCTCCATTGCTCTGTAAAGCACTTTGAGCTGCATTTCATGTCATGAAAGGTGCTATACAAATAAAGTTTTATTATTATTATTATTATTATTATAGGGGCAGTGGTGGCTCAGGGGTAGAGTGGCTGGATGGCAACCCCAAGGTTGCCAGTTCGAACCCTGTGGGCTCCCCCAGAGTTACTGTCGAAGTGTCCTTGAGCAAGACACTGAACCCATGATTGCTCCCGATGTGCTGGTTGGTGCCTTGCATGGTTTCCGCTGCCATCGGTGTATGAATGTGTGTGTGAATGGGTGAATGTGATGCACAATCTCTGTAAAGCGCCTTGCATAAAGGCGCTATATAAATGCACCATTTACCATTTACCATAGCTCTGCTCAAAAGCCAGCGATAAACGCTCTTTTTGTAGGTCACGGATATGTGTCGTCATTATCGCTGCTGGCTGGAAACGGCCCGCGCTGCACTTCATCTGAACGCTTTGTTTTGACGGGAGGGAGCGCATTCTGGGGCCCTGAGTAAGCAGTCCACACACACACGCACGCGTGCACGGCACGAGCACACACGCACACGCACGCACACGCACGCACGCACGCACGCACGCACACACACACACACACACACACACACACACACACACACACACACACACACACACACACACACACACACACACACACACACACACACACACACACACACACACACACACACACACACACACACACACACACACACACACACACACACACACACTGCTCAAGGTCAGGCCTCCAAAGGCACGGCGAAGCCGATGCCAAGGTCCCTGATGTTCTGGACGCACACACATATACACACGCAAAGTTGCATACAAACACAAGCACTGTACAAACACATGGAAACACACACACACACGCACACACACACACACACACACACACACACACACACACACACACAGAGACACACACACACACGCGCGCGCGCGCGCACACACACACACAAACACAGGCAGCCTCTGTAGACATTTTTAAAGCACGGCTCAAGACCCACTTCTACACCCTTGCTTTTAATTGATCTTTCATGTTTTGTTATTCATGTCCTCACTGTACTGCATTACTGCTTGTTTTTTAATGTCGTTGCCTTGCTTTTCTTTTCTTTTTTTCTCCATTTCTCTGTAAAGCACTTTGAGCTGCATTTCATGTCATGAAAGATGCTATACAAATA
>NC_139697.1:821071-834288 GCF_964188405.1 Protomyctophum parallelum
TTCAGAAACCAGTCTGTGTCTCATAGGAGGGCTGTGGGCAGTTCAGAAACCAGTCTGTGTCTCATTGGACGGCTGTGGGCAGTTCAGAAACCAGTCTGTGTCTCATAGGAGGGCTGTGGGCCGTTCAGAAACCAGTCTGTGTCTCATAGGAGGGCTGTGGGCAGTTCAGAAACCAGTCTGTGTCTCATAGGAGGGCTGTGGGGCCGTTCAGAAACCAGTCCTGTGTCTCATAGGAGGGCTGTGGGCAGTTCAGAAACCAGTCTGTGTCTCATAGGAGGGCTGTGGGCAGTTCAGAAACCAGTCTGTGTCTCATAGGAGGGCTGTGGGCATTTCAGAAACCAGTCTGTGTCTCATAGGAGGGCTGTGGGCAGTTCAGAACCAGTCTGTGTCTCATAGGAGGGCTGTGGGCAGTTCAGAAACCAGTCTGTGTCTCATAGGAGGGCTGTGGGCAGTTCAGAAACCAGTCTGTGTCTCATTGGAGGGCTGTGGGCAGTTCAGAAACTTGGTGTCAGTAAAAAGGAACATCACAGGTGCAGCCTGATGGAGGGGAAAGGAACTGGGTTGGAATAACGTGTTCCTTCCACGCGCTACGTCCAACCAGGGAAACTCCCCCCTGTCAGGTGTAAAGGAGCAACTTGGACACTCAGGCATGAAGGAAGCATGAGTTCAAGTCCGTTGCTCTCCCCCTTGTCCCCCATATATGGGGACTAGGTTGGTCTCCCCCTTGTCCCCCATATATGGGGAATAGGTTGGTCTCTCCCCTTGTCCCCCATATATGGGGACTAGGTTGGTCTCCCCTTGTCCCCCATATATGGGGTCAAGGTTGGTGGAGGGTGTGTAGAGCCCAGGATCACATTAGATGATTGACACAGGGGTGAAAAATGGGTTACAAAATCGTGGGATAAAAATATATATATTATAAAAAACAGGTGCAGCATGGTGACTGCAGGGCAGATCATGTTTGTTTTTAGTTTTTTTTCCCAAAAATGATATTTTAGCAAATAATTCAACATAAACAAGGCGGAACCAGGGGGCGGAGCAAGGCAGAAAGAAGAGCCTGCTGGTTGGTCAGTCAGGGACCAATCAGAAGGTTATGACAAAGGGTGAATTCGGCATAGAGCAGCGCAAACGTCGCTCACCCTCTGCTGATTTCTGATCGTCTGCACCTTTATTAAATTGACGCACGCACACGCACACACACACACACACACACACACACACACACACACACACACACACACACACCACACACACACACACACACACACACACACACACACACACAACACACACACACACACACACACACACACACACACACACACACACACACACACACACACACACACTCTCTGTGGCTCTAATTAATTAAACGGCTTTGATGTCTATGTGGGCATGTCCCTATCTAGGCATACATCACATATACCTATACATTCATTCAAACTGTGAACTCTGACTGTATATACAGTAGGGAGGGAGTGGGCAGTCTGTCAGAGTATTGCCTTGAGTCTATCATTAACATTACAAAGAGTGTTTATGGTGTTAAAATGTAAAAAAAAAAATCACACCCCGTGTGAAGTGAGTGGTGCAACTCCGTCTGGGGGTCCCCGGGAAAAACATCCAGACAGCCAGGACCACGCCCAGTACGCCCACTACCCTGTACTGTACTGTACTGTACTGTACTGTACTGTACTGTACTGTACTGTCAATGTACTATACTGGCACACCCGAAGTCATCATATATACAGTTAATATGTGCGTGTCTGTGTTTGTGTGTGCGTTAGGTTGTGTTAGGTGTGTTAGGGGAAAGGAACTGGTTGGAATAACGTGTTCCTTCCACGCGCCACGTCCAACCAGGGAAACTCCCCCCTGTCAGGTGCAAAGGAGCAACTTGGACACTCAGGCATGAAGGAAGCATGACTTCAAGTCCGTTGCTCTCCCCTTGTCCCCCATAATTGGGGACTAGGTTGGTCTCCCTTGTCCCCCATATATGGGGACTAGGTTGGTCTCCCCTTGTCCCCCCATATATGGGAGGACTAGGTTGGTCTCCCCTTGTCCCCCATATATGGGGACTAGGTTGCTCTCCCCTTGTCCCCCATATATGGGGACTAGGTTGGTCTCCCCTTGTCCCCCATATATGGGGACTAGGTTGGTCTCCCCCTTGTCCCCCATATATGGGGACTAGGTTGGTCTCCCCTTGTCCCCCATATATGGGGACTAGGTTGGTCTCCCCTTGTCCCCCATATATGGGGGACTAGGTTGCTCTCCCCTTGTCCCCCATATATGGGGACTAGGTTGCTCTCCCTTGTCCCCATATATGGGGACTAGGTTGCTCTCCCCTTGTCCCCCATATATGGGGACTAGGTTGCTCTCCCCTTGTCCCCCATATATGGGGACTAGGTTGCTCTCCCCCTTGTCCCCCATATATGGGGACTAGGTTGCTCTCCCCTTGTCCCCCATATATGGGGACTAGGTTGGTCTCCCCTTGTCCCCCATATATGGGGAACTAGGTTGCTCTCCCCTTGTCCCCCATATATGGGGACTAGGTTGGTGGAGGGTGTGTAGAGCCCAGGATCACATTAGATGATTGACACAGGGGTGAAAAATGGGTTACAAAATTGTTGGATAAAAAATATATATTAAAAAAAAGGTTGCACAGAAATGGTGAAGAACAATCATGCCGTGCTCAGACCCAGCCAGCCAGCCAGCCAGCCAGCCACACACACACATAGCTCCACATCGCACCACTCAAAAACAATATTGATACGTCATGCTGACTATCAATAAAATAAAATAAAACATGGCCCTGCAGTATATAGATTTAAATCTAAACTAAACTACTCCTGAATATGTTTCAGATGCAGGTTTATCTTCCATATTATCTTACGACGCTCGTGTTTTTTTTAACCCATTCTGAACGGGAACCATTTTGGTGTTAGCATCATGTTTTGCTTTTTAGCTATTGACAAATAGCAGATCTACAAGCTCATAGCGCGCCATAGCGGGGTTCATCAGACCAGTGTGTGTGTGTGTGTGTCCAGTGGAAACCTCGTATGAATCTGATCTCAGGTCAGAATGGGTTAATAAATGGAATTGTCAACACATGTCCCCCCCCCCCCCCGCCCCCCCCCCCCCCCCCCCCCCGGGTCACTTCCTATAACACGCCATGATCATCACTTTCTTTTAAAATTATTGTATTTGTCTTTAAATCTATAAATGGTCTGGCTGCTCTTTATCTGTCTGACCTTATTGAGGTTTATACTCCCTCTAGATCACTGCGGTCTGAGGGCCAGCTAAACCTCAGGGTCACAACGAAGACCCGCTTAAAGTCCAGAGGCGACCGAGCCTTTTCTGTTGTAGCCCCCAAACTATGGAACGCACTCCCCTCCCACGTCAAACTGGCCCCCTCCATCGAGACCTTTAAATCCCGCCTAAAGACCCACCTCTTTACCTTGGCTTTTTAACCCCGCTTGAGTTCCTTCGGTCCTTGTATATGTTTCGTCTCACTGTGATGCTGTTGTTTTTTCTGTTGTTTTCTGTAATGTGTCTCAGTTGTTGTCACTGTTTGTACTTTGTTTTCTCGCTGTTGTTTTTCTGTGTGGTAGCTTTAGTGCACTTGTTTTTATTTTATTTTTTCTCCTGTACAGCACTTTGTAAACTCTGAGTTTGGAAACGTGCTAAATAAATAAAGTGGATTGGATTGGATTGGATTGGATTGGATTAGAGAAAACATTCATCAGGTCGACACCTCTCTCATAAAACTCCTGTTAACAGTTTGACTGTTTTTTACGATTAACCCGCATTTTAATCAACCCCCCTTCACTGCCGAGATTGTTGTATTACCTTTAGAGCACACGCTGAATTATTTGGGCTTTTAATCCGCGAAAATCGAGCGAAAATAGCTCCCCCCGTTTGTTATGAACGATCGAACCACCCGCCATCTTGCTACACCGAGAAGAGGCAGCACAGGACCCGCCTCCATGAGGCGTTGAACCCAATGCGTTTGCATTGGCCTCAATTTCCCAGAAGCCCTAGCAGCTCACAGCATGTGACGATTTCCGGTTCATTGTCAACACGAAATGCACCTCCTCTCTTCCTAAGCGGCGAAAAAGAATTTTCTTTTTTTTGTTTACATTACGGCGGATTAAACACATAAAACAAAAGTCGCGTAAGTCTTTTATGGCAGCGACATTAACCTGGAGTAATCCATTCCCGGCACGGAAACTGTTAAAGGACCACTAATAATCATGAAAAAATGGCGCAATTTATTTCTACTCGTCTTGTAGGAGGAGGGCTGTGGGCAGTTCAGAAACCGTCTTCCAGTGACATCATCGATGGGGAATACAAGCTAATATAAACTGCAGGCTTTCTAGTCCTGAAAAGTTGCAATGCGAAAATGGAAGCCATCGTTCTCACGATAATGGAAAATCTAAACATTTTTGTAAAAACATCTTGTTTAAAAAATAATCTGCCTAATGATGATGTCACTGGAAGACGGTTTCTAAATTGCCCACAGCCCTCCTATGAGACACAGACTGAGTAGAAGAAATTCGTGCCATTTTTTCATGATTATTAGTGAGGACCTATTATATGAAGATATGTTGAAAAGTGGTGAAGTGGTCCTTTAAGTATTTCTTTTTTCTTTTTTAAGTCTTCGCACTAGAGACACCTACTGTCTTCTTTCAGTCAGATGACTCACGAATAGATTTAACCAATGTGTATTATCTACAATTTACAATTTAGGCATTTAGCAGACACTCTTAATCCAGAGTGATTTACATTAAGCAAGAACAAAAGCATGGGAATACATCACAAAAAAGCATTTATCATGAAACATGCGTAAGCTAAGAAAGTAACAGTGGAATATCTATATAATGAAGCTATACATCTATACATCTAAACTATACATATATACTACTATGCTATACATATGTACTATGACGTGCTATGACTACTTACAACGCAATTATAGTGCCGTCTACATAACATGCTATAAGTCTGTATATCAAATGCTATCTAAGTCTACAGAAATGCTATCTAAGGGGGTATAGGGTAAGTGCTATGGGCCATGATGGAGTCTGAAAAGGTGGGTTTTCAGACTACGGCGGAAGATTGGGAGTGATGCTGCAGTTCTGACTGCAGCATCTAGAATGAGAATACAATACGTGCATTGCATATAATAATAGTATATCTTGGCATTCGGCTCGGCTACATTGTTCTCCCTCCTCGGCACAATTAGACAGCCATCATTAAACATTAGTTTTTTAGTGACATTAGTTTAACTCTGGGTTCCTGGATCGCTGCTCTCCACAAATTCCTATATCCGACATCAGGTTCTTGAGCTCTGCAGTGCCGTCAGCCGAGCTGTCGCGCCGCAGCACGTCTACATTAGGTGGTACGCTTCTTTCCCCTCCTGGCTTCGCCCTGGGTTGGCTCACATAGGGTCAATTTACTTGCCTCTAGTTCTGGGTGCCTGACGCAGTGCCCTGCCAGCCTCATCCTTCTCTCTCTGACTTTGTCCGTGACCCGTGGTATAGGTCCCCATAGAGGTCCATGACCCGTGGTAGTTCCCCATAGAGGTCCGTGACCCGTGCTAGGTCCCCATAGAGGTCCACAGTTCTGATGCGGTCCGTCCATGTGACACCTAGTGCCATTCGTAGCATTCTTGTGTAGACTCCATCCAGGGCTTTTTCCTGTTGTACTGTGAGGGTCCATGTCTCAGCCCCATACAGCAGTACTGACTCCACTGTGAGGGTCCATGTCTCGGCCCCATACAGCAGTACTGACTCCACTGTGAGGGTCCATGTCTCGGCCCCATACAGCAGTACTGACTCCACTGTGAGGGTCCATGTCTCGGCCCCATACAGCAGTACTGACTCCACTGTGAGGGTCCATGTCTCGGCCCCCATACAGCAGTACTGACTCCACTGTGAGGGTCCATGTCTCTGCCCCATATACTGCAGTACTGACTCCACTGTGAGGGTCCATGTCTCGGCCCCATACAGCAGTACTGACTCCACTGTGAGGGTCCATGTCTCTGCCCCCCATACAGCAGTACTGACTCCACTGTAAGGGTCCATGTCTCAGCCCCATACAGCAGTACTGACTCCACTGTGAGGGTCCATGTCTCGGCCCCCATACAGCAGTACTGACTCCACTGTGAGGGTCCATGTCTCGGCCCCCATACAGCAGTACTGACTCCACTGTGAGGGTCCATGTCTCGGCCCCATACAGCAGTACTGACTCCACTGTGAGGGTCCATGTCTCGGCCCCCATACAGCAGTACTGACTCCACTGTGAGGGTCCATGTCTCGGCCCCATAGAGCAGTACTGACTCCACTGTGAGGGTCCATGTCTCGGCCCCCATACAGCAGTACTGACTCCACTGTGAGGGTCCATGTCTCGGCCCCATAGAGCAGTACTGACTCCACTGTGAGGGTCCATGTCTCAGCCCCATACAGCAGTACTGACTCCACTGTGAGGGTCCATGTCTCGGCCCCATACAGCAGTACTGACTCCACTGTGAGGGTCCATGTCTCGGCCCCATACAGCAGTACTGACTCCACTGTGAGGGTCCATGTTTCGGCTCCATACATTAACCCATTCTGACCTGGGATCGGATTCATACGAGGTTTCCACTGGACACACACTGGTCTGATTGACCCATTCTGACCTGAGATCAGATTCAAATAATGTCAGTGGTTCTTCGATTTTTCAAAAATTAGCAGACCTACAAGCTCGTAGCGCGCCACTCGGTGGCGCGCTATGAGCTTGTAGATCTGCTATTTTTCAATAGCTAAAGCATGACATGATGCTAACACCAAAATGGGTTCCCGTTCAGAATGGGTTAAGGGTCCATATGGCTCAATGTATACAACCTCACAGAGTTATAGGGGGTCCTTGACATTAAGACGTTTGAGAACCACTGTACAGAATTTCTCTGACAGAAAGTAGCCGATAACATGTCTACTCTACGGTGGATCTTTATGAAACAAACGCTTTGCAGTTTGAAAGAGGATAATTCAAGCTTCCCCTATAGAAGCTGCAATGTTGGTGAGTTTAAAGTTGTTTAATACAAGCAGATCGGAAATGCCATTTGGATGAGTGGGGAGTCAATGGAGGGTATATTGCAACTCTAGATTCATCCCATTATTTTTTTAAATCTAGTGTTGCAAATTGCGGCTAGTTTTCAATGACATGGACTTCTTAAATGCAGCCAGTGTGAGAGTTTCAGTCCTATTGTATCTCAAATTCGCGTTCAACGGATTTACGGACTTTCTGGTATACAGTATTAACTGGTTTTAATTCTATACCTCAAAAGGATATTTCACTGTCAAACACTGTTTGTTTGGGGTCATTTCAACATCTACTCAGGCTTTAGTGAACACCCCAGACAGTTCATTCATTTATTTGTTCATTTTCAAATTATGAAAAATAATGAAAAAGGTTATTAAAAAGAAAAGAAAAAACACGGCCACCTCACACATTAGAAGATCACCAGATCATTCTGGGCGGGAACCCCTTTTGGTGTTTTAAGCATTATGTTATACTTTAGCTATTGAAAAATAGCAGATCTACACGCTCATAGCGCGGCACCGAGTGCCGCGCTATGAACTTGTAGGTCTGCTATTTTTTGAAAAATCGTGAAAATGCGGCACAAATCTTTGGATATATATTCTTTCAGAGCGAACGTTTTTAACTCAAATCTTTGCTTCTGGGGGGGGGGGGGGGGGGTCCCTGGAACAACATATTTTCAGATGGGGGGGGTCTGCGGCTAAATACATATCATATTTTCAGGTCCTTGACATGAAATATTGAACACCACTGATACAGAAACATGAGGTATTTCAGAACACTGTCTTACGTTTTTTTTCGACGTCAGGCCTGCATGGTTTAAAGCGCAAATAACATGCATTTTAAAGCTGCTTTTAATATTTCATATCATATTGTTATGTTATTTCTAAGGTTTGAGCCTCAATCACCACTGATATAACCAGGCCTTAATTGTCATTTCTTTCTGGACTTTGAAAGCAGTTTTAGCTGCAATACCTCAATGTCCTGAGGTATTGCAGTACTGACTCCACTGTGAGGGTCCATGTCTCAGCCCCCATACAGCAGTACTGACTCCACTGTGAGGGTCTATACAGCAGTACTGACTCCACTGTGAGGGTCCATGTCTCGGCCCCCATACAGCGGTACTGACTCCACTGTGAGGGTCCATGTCTCGGCCCCCATACAGCGGTACTGACTCCACTGTGAGGGTCCATGTCTCGGCCCCATACAGCAGTACTGACTCCACTGTGAGGGTCCATGTCTCGGCCCCCATACAGCAGTACTGACTCCACTGTGAGGGTCCATGTCTCGGCCCCCATACAGCAGTACTGACTCCACTGTGAGGGTCCCATGTCTCGGCCCCCATACAGCAGTACTGACTCCACTGTGAGGGTCCATGTCTCGGCCCCATACAGCAGTACTGACTCCACTGTGAGGGTCCATGTCTCCGCCCCATACAGCAGTACTGACTCCACTGTGAGGGTCTATACAGCAGTACTGACTCCACTGTGAGGGTCCATGTCTCAGCCCCATACAGCAGTACTGACTCCACTGTGAGGGTCCATGTCTCGGCCCCATACAGCAGTACTGACTCCACTGTGAGGGTCCATGTCTCGGCCCCCATACAGCAGTACTGACTCCACTGTGAGGGTCCATGTCTCGGCCCCATACAGCAGTACTGACTCCACTGTGAGGGTCCATGTCTCGGCCCCCATACAGCAGTACTGACTCCACTGTGAGGGTCCATGTCTCGGCCCCCATACAGCAGCACTGACTCCACTGTGAGGGTCCATGTCTCAGCCCCATACAGCAGTACTGACTCCACTGTGAGGCCCCATACAGCAGTACTGACTCCACTGTGAGGGTCCATGTCTCGGCCCCCATACAGCAGTACTGACTCCACTGTGAGGGTCCATGTCTCGGCCCCATACAGCAGTACTGACTCCACTGTGAGGGTCCATGTCTCGGCCCCCATACATCAGTACTGACTCCACTGTGAGGGTCCATGTCTCGGCCCCATACATTAAACATTAACAGCCCTTTAACCCATTCTGACCTGAGATCAGATTCATACGAGGTTTCCACTGACACACACTGGTCTGATTGACCCATTCTGACCTGAGATCAGATTCAAATAATGTCAGTGGTTCTTCGATTTTTCAAAAATAGCAGACCTACAAGCTCGTAGCGCGCCACTCGGTGGCGCGCTATGAGCTTGTAGATCTGCTATTTTTCAATAGCTAAAGCATGACATGATGCTAACACCAACATTGGTTCCCGTTCAGAATGGGTTAAGGGTCACCCTCACAGAGTTATAGGGGGTCCTTTGACATTAAGACGTTTGAGAACCACTGTACAGAATTTCTCTGACAGAAAGTAGCCGATAACATGTCTACTCTACGGTGGATTTTTATGAAACAAACGCTTTGCAGTTTGAAAGAGGATAATTCAAGCTTCCCCTATAGAAGCTGCAATGTTGGTGAGTTTAAAGTTGTTTAATACAAGCAGATCGGAAATGCCATTTGGATGAGTGGGGAGTCAATGGAGGGTATATTGCAACTCTAGATTCATCCCATTATTTTAAAATAAATCTAGTGTTGCAAATTGGCGGCTAGTTTTCAATGACATGGACTTCTTAAATGCAGCCAGTGTGAGAGTTTCAGTCCTATTGTATCTCAAATTCGCGTTCAACGGATTTACGGACTTTCTGGTATACAGTATTAACTGGTTTTAATCCTATACTCAAAAGGATATTTCACTGTCAAACACTGTTTGTTTGGGGTCATTTCAACATCTACTCAGGCTTTAGTGAACACCCCAGACAGTTCATTCATTTATTTGTTCATTTTCAAATTATGAAAAATAATGAAAAAGGTTATTAAAAAGAAAAGAAAAAACACGGCCACCTCACACATTAGAAGATCACCAGATCATTCTGGGCGGGAACCCCTTTTGGTGTTTTAAGCATTATGTTATACTTTAGCTATTGAAAAATAGCAGATCTACACGCTCATAGCGCGGCACCGAGTGCCGCGCTATGAACTTGTAGGTCTGCTATTTTTTGAAAAATCGTGAAAATGCGGCACAAATCTTTGGATATATATTCTTTCAGAGCGAACGTTTTTAACTCAAATCTTTGCTTCTAGGGGGGGGGGGGTCCCTGGAAAAACATATTTTCAGATGGGGGTCGGCGGCCAATTACATATCATATTTTCAGGTCCCTGACATGAAATATTGAGCACCACTGATACAGAAACAGGAGGTATTTCAGAACACTGTCTGACGTTTTTTTTCGACGTCAGGCCTACATGGTTTAAAGCGCAAATAACATGCATTTTAAAACTGCTTTTAACATTTCATATCATATTGTTATGTTATTTCTAATGGTTTGAGCCTCAATCACCACTCTGATATAACCAGGCCTTAATTGTCATTTCTTTCTGGACTTTGAAAGCAGTTTTAGCTGCAATACCACAATGTCCTGAGGTGGTGGGGGGGGGGGGTGCTGATATGCAGATTATTTAATATTTGAGTCATTATAATACTGATGCTAGATAAAACCAGGCTTGTCTCCATTTCATGCCAGCTTGGAAAATCAACAATGGTGGACATTGTAAACAAAGTGGAAATGCAAATTTGGAACTGAAGACTGAAGGAGGAATTATACAAAGTAGGGTGACATTGATGACATCACGATGAGGCCAAAATCAGTTGAGCTGTTCCTGAGAGCAATTTCCATAAAACACCCATATGATATGAAAGCCTGATTGTTCAAAATTGGTTATTTGTGGGATAGAAAACACATTATGGGAGCCCTAAAAATACAAAAGAAATTGAACAAGTTGAATTTTATGTTATAGCTCCTTTAATGAATATAAACATGGTTAAAAATGGAGTTTGTCTGATAAAATGAATGTCTAAATATCTAAAATACCGAATCAAGCATCAAGCATCAATCAAGTTTCAAGGTGAAATACTGCTTTAACCCATTCTGAACGGGAACCCCTTTTGTGTTAGCATCATGTTATGCTTTAGCTATTGAAAAATAGCAGATCTACAAGCTCATAGTGCGCCACCGAGTGGCGCGCTACGAGCTTGTAGATCTGCTATTTTTGAAAAATCGAAGAACAACTGTGACTTTTTTTTTTAATCTGATCTCAGGTCAGAATGGGTTAAATCAGACCAGTGTGTGTCCAGTGGAAACCTCGTATGAATCTGATCTCAGGTCAGAATGGGTTAAAAGAACGGGGGGCTCGATACTGTGTCAATATATATATACACTGTACAAAAATGTGTTCACCAAATCCCCGACAAGCCTCTGCATTCTGATGACCTTTCTGTTTGGCATCGTATCCGCGCGCCGTCGGCTCAGAAGAGATTACAGGATAAAGATCGTTACCATAATTATGCAGATGACACGCACGAGATTTACATAAACATGTCACCTGGGAGGACGGTGAGTCGACGACCCGCAAACACAACACATCAGCAAAACAACAACACGAAGATCTAAAAACATCAGATTTCTGATGTGTGTAATGGAATTTTAGAATGCCAACTATACAGTGCCAGATATATGCATTATTGTGTATTTATCTTCCTTCCATAACGGGAACCCATTTTGGTATTAGCATCATATTATGCTTTAGCTATTGAAAAATAGCAGACCTACAAGCTCGTAGCGCGCCACCGAGTGGCGCGCTACGAGCTTGTAGGTCTGCTATTTTTGAAAAAATTCGAAGAACGACTGACATTTTTTTTAAATCTGATCTCAGGTCAGAATGGGTTTTAATCGGACCAGTGTGTGTCCAGTAGTGGAAACCTCGTATGAATCTGATCTCAGGTCAGAATGCGTTAAGTGTCTTTGCTCGCCAATGTGCTCAGTCTAATTCATGCAGCTGTCAATCCTGCTGTCAATGTTCTCGCACCTTCCTACCTACATGACTGCCTGCCTAAATATGTCCCAAACTGCCCCCTTAAGGTCTTCCACTGCTGGCCTGCTCGCTTTGCCTAAACAAATGGCAACTAAAAAATACGGGGAAGCAGCTTTTTGCTTCTACGGGCCGTCGGCATGGAACAAGCTCCCACTGTACCTTCGACAGGGCAGCCTCTGTAGTTTAACAAACTCCCACTGTACCTTCATCAGGCAGCCTCTGTAGTTTAACAAACTCCCACTGTACCTTCGTCAGGCAGCCTCTGTAGTTTAAACAAACTCCCACTGTACCTTCGTCAGGCAGCCTCTGTAGTTTAACAAACTCCCACTGTACCTTCGTCAGGCAGCCTCTGTAGTTTAACAAACTCCCACTGTACCTTCGTCAGGCAGCCTCTGTAGTTTAACAAACTCCCACTGTACCTTCGTCAGGCAGCCTCTGTAGTTTAACAAACTCCCACTGTACCTTCGTCAGGCAGCCTCTGTAGTTTAACAAACTCCCACTGTACCTTCGTCAGGCAGCCTCTGTAGTTTAACAAACTCCCACTGTACCTTCGTCAGGCAGCCTCTGTAGTTTAACAAACTCCCACTGTACCTTCGACAGGCAGCCTCTGTAGTTTAACAAACTCCCACTGTACCTTCGACAGCAGCCTCTGTAGTTTAACAAACTCCCACTGTACCTTCGTCAGGCAGCCTCTGTAGTTTAACAAACTCCCACTGTACCTTCGTCAGGCAGCCTCTGTAGTTTAACAAACTCCCACTGTACCTTCGTCAGGCAGCCTCTGTAGTTTAACAAACTCCCACTGTACCTTCGTCAGGCAGCCTCTGTAGTTTAACAAACTCCCACTGTACCTTCGTTCAGGCAGCCTCTGTAGTTTAACAAACTCCCACTGTACCTTCGACAGGCAGCCTCTGTAGTTTAACAAACTCCCACTGTAGGTCTGCAATTTTTTTTTAAGAATCGTGAAAAGTGACATGAAAGTGTTTGAGAACGGACTGACATAGAAAAACTGCTTTTTCAAGAAAACAGTCAGGATTTAGAAAGACATTTGGCAGAATCGTTCCCAGGTCAGAATGGGTTAAACAACCAGAACGGGCCCATGCGGGTCTATTATGAGGCACTGGAGGCCACAGCTCCTGAAAAAGTACCTTTTATTGCCTTTGAACGTACATGAAACCCTTTTTTTTCTTTGTCTCTTGAATATGAAATGCGATGCAATATAATATAAGCCTC
>NC_139697.1:834488-916988 GCF_964188405.1 Protomyctophum parallelum
AGTATGCACTCGACAGAGTGCAGTTCTAGTTATTATTATTATTATGATTATTATAACAATCCATAACTGTCAGGATAAACAATGTGAGATAACTGTATCTTGAGACTAACTGAGATAACTGTATTCTGAGACAACCTGAGATAACTGTATGTGAGACAACCGGAGATAACTGTATCTGAGACAATCTGAGATAACTGTATGCTGAGACAACCTGAGATAACTGTATCTGAGACAATCTGAGATAACTGTATCTGACTGAGACAATCTGAGATAACTGTATCTGACTGAGACAATCTGAGATAACTGTATCTGAGACAATCTGAGATAACTGTATCTGAGACAATCTGAGATAACTGTATCTGAGACAATCTGAGATAACTGTATCTGAGACAATCTGAGATAACTGTATCTGAGACAACTGAGATAACTGTATCTGAGACAATCTGAGATAACTGTATGTGAGACAATCTGAGATAACTGTATGTGAGACAACCTGAGATAACTGTATCTGACTGAGACAACCTGAGATAACGTATGTGAGACTATCTGAGGATAACTGTATCTGAGACAATCTGAGATAACTGTATCTGAGACAATCTGAGATAACTGTATCGAGACAACCTGAGATAACTGTATCTGAGACAATCTGAGATAACTGTATGTGAGACAATCTGAGATAACTGTATGTGAGACAATCTGAGATAACTGTATGTGAGACAACCTGAGAGTAACTGGTATCTGACTGAGACAATCTGAGATAACTGTATGTGAGACAATCTGAGATAACTGTATCTGAAACAATCTGAGATAACTGTATCTGAGACAATCTGAGATAACTGTATCTGAGACAACCTGAGATAACTGTATGTGAGACAATCGGAGATAAATCTGAGACAATCTGAGATTAACTGTATCTGAGACAATCTGAGATAACTGTATCTGAGACAATCTGAGATAACTGTATCTGAGACAATCTAGATAACTGTATCTGAGACAATATGAGATAACTGTATCTGACTGAGACAATCTGAGATAACTGTATCTGAGACAATATGAGATAACTGTATGTGAGACAATCTGAGATAACTGTATGTGAGACAACCTGAGATAACTGTATCTGAGACAACCTGAGATAACTGTATGTGAGACAAACTGAGATAACTGTATCTGAGACAATCTGAGATAACTGTATGTGAGACAAACTGAGATAACTTTATCTGAGACAATCTGAGATAACTGTATCTGACTGAGACAACCTGAATAACTGTATCTGACTGAGACAATCTGAGATAACTGTATCTGAGACAACCTGAGATAACTGTATCTGAGACAAACTGAGATAACTGTATCTGAGACAACCTGAGATAACTGTATCTGAGACAATCTGAGATAACTGTATCTGAGACAATCTGAGATAACTGTATCTGAGACAATCTGAGATAACTGTATCTGACTGAGACAATCTGAGATAACTGTATTCTGAGACAATCTGAGATAACTGTATGTGAGACAATCTGAGATAACTGTATCTGAGACAATCTGAGATAACTGTATGTGAGACAATCTGAGATAACTGTATCTGACTGAGACTATCTGAGATAACTGTATCTGACTGAGACAATCTGAGATAACTGTATCTGAGACAATCTGAGATAACTGTATCTGAGACAATCTGAGATAACTGTATGTGAGACAATCTGAGATAACTGTATGTGAGACAATCTGAGATAACTGTATGTGAGACAATCTGAGATAACTGTATGTGAGACAACCTGAGATAACTGTATCTGAGACAATCTGAGATAACTGTATCTGAGACAATCTGAGATAACTGTATCTGAGACAATCTGAGATAACTGTATGTGAGACAATCTGAGATAAATCTGAGACAATCTGAGATAATTGTATGTGAGACAATCTGAGATAACTGTATCTGAGACAATCTGAGATAACTGTATCTGACTGAGACAATCTGAGATAACTGTATCTGAGACAATCTGAGATAACTGTATCTGAGACAATCTGAGATAACTGTATCTGAGACAATCTGAGATAACTGTATCTGAGACAACCTGAATAACTGTAAGTGAGACAATCTGAGATAAATCTGAGACATCTGAGATAACTGTATCTGAGACAATCTGAGATAACTGTATCTGAGACAATCTGAGATAACTGTATCTGAGACAATCTGAGATAACTGTATCTGAGACAATCTGAGATAACTGTATCTGAGACAATATGAGATAACTGTATCTGACTGAGACAATCTGAGATAACTGTATCTGAGACAATATGAGATAACTGTATGTGAGACAATCTGAGATAACTGTATGTGAGACAAACTGAGATAACTGTATCTGAGACAATCTGAGATAACTGTATCTGACTGAGACAATCTGAGATAACTATGTGAGACAAACTGAGATAACTGTATCTGAGACAATCTGAGATAACTGTATCTGACTGAGACAATCTGAGATAACTGTATCTGAGACAACCTGAGATAACTGTATCTGAGACAAACTGAGATAACTGTATCTGAGACAATCTGAGATAACTGTATCTGAGACAATCTGAGATAACTGTATCTGAGACAATCTGAGATAACTGTATCTGACTGAGACAATCTGAGATAACTGTATCTGACTGAGACAATCTGAGATAACTGTATCTGAGACAATCTGAGATAACTGTATGTGAGACAATCTGAGATAACTGTATCTGAGACAATCTGAGATAACTGTATGTGAGACAATCTGAGATAACTGTATCTGACTGAGACAATCTGAGATAACTGTATCTGACTGAGACAATCTGAGATAACTGTATCTGAGACAATCTGAGATAACTGTATGTGAGGACAATCTGAGATAACTGTATCTGAGACAATCTGAGATAACTGTACTGAGACAATCTGAGATAACTGTATCTGAGACAATCTGAGATAACTGTATCTGAGACAAATCTGAGATAACTGTATCTGAGACAATCTGAGATAACTGTATCTGACTGAGACAACCTGAGATAACTGTATCTGACTGAGACAATCTGAGATAACTGTATCTGAGACAATCTGAGATAACTGTATCTGAGACAATCTGAGATAACTGTATGTGAGACAATCTGAGATAAATCTGAGACAATCTGAGATAATTGTATGTGAGACAATCTGAGATAACTGTATCTGAGACAATCTGAGATAACTGTATCTGAGACAATCTGAGATAACTGTATCTGACTGAGACAATCTGAGATAACTGTATCTGAGACAATCTGAGATAACTGTATCTGAGACAATCTGAGATAACTGTATCTGAGACAATCTGAGATAACTGTATCTGAGACAACCTGAGATAACTGTAAGTGAGACAATCTGAGATAAATCTGAGACAATCTGAGATAACTGTATCTGAGACAATCTGAGATAACTGTATCTGAGACAATCTGAGATAACTGTATCTGAGACAATCTGAGATAACTGTATCTGAGACAATCTGAGATAACTGTATCTGAGACAATATGAGATAACTGTATCTGACTGAGACAATCTGAGATAACTGTATCTGAGGACAATATGAGATAACTGTATGTGAGACAATCTGAGATAACTGTATGTGAGACAACCTGAGATAACTGTATCTGAGACAACCTGAGATAACTGTATGTGAGACAAACTGAGATAACTGTATCTGACTGAGACAATCTGAGATAACTGTATTGGAGACAAACTGAGATAACTGTATCTGAGACAATCTGAGATAACTGTATCTGACTGAGACAATCTGAGATAACTGTATCTGAGACAACCTGAGATAACTGTATCTGAGACAAACTGAGATAACTGTATCTGAGACAATCTGAGATAACTGTATCTGAGACAATCTGAGATAACTGTATCTGAGACAATCTGAGATAACTGTATCTGACTGAGACAATCTGAGATAACTGTATCTGACTGAGACAATCTGAGATAACTGTATCTGAGACAACCTGAGATAACTGTATGTGAGACAATCTGAGATAACTGTATCTGAGACAATCTGAGATAACTGTATGTGAGACAATCTGAGATAACTGTATCTGCTGAGACAATCTGAGATAACTGTATCTGACTGAGACAATCTGAGATAACTGTATCTGAGACAATCTGAGATAACTGTATGTGAGACAATCTGAGATAACTGTATCTGAGACAATCTGAGATAACTGTATGTGAGACAATCTGAGATAACTGTATCTGAGACAATCTGAGATAACTGTATCTGAGACAATCTGAGATAACTGTATCTGACTGAGACAACCTGAGATAACTGTTATCTGACTGAGACAATCTGAGATAACTGTATCTGAGGACAATCTGAGATAACTGTATCTGAGACAATCTGAGATAACTGTATCTGACTGAGACAATCTGAGATAACTGTATCTGACTGAGACAATCTGAGATAACTGTATCTGAGACAATCTGAGATAACTGTAGTCTGAGACAATCTGAGATAACTGTATCTGACTGAGACAATCTGAGATAACTGTATCTGACTGAGACAATCTGAGATAACTGTATCTGACTGAGACAATCTGAGATAACTGTATCTGACTGAGACAATCTGAGATAACTGTATCTGAGACAATCTGAGATAACTGTATCTGAGACAAACTGAGATAACTGTATCTGAGACAATCTGAGATAACTGTATCTGACTGAGACAATCTGAGATAACTGTATCTGAGACAATCTGAGATAACTGTATCTGAGACAATCTGAGATAACTGTATCTGAGACAATCTGAGATAACTGTATCTGAGACAATCTGAGATAACTGTATCTGAGACAATCTGAGATAACTGTATCTGAGACAATCTGAGATAACTGTATCTGAGACAACCTGAGATAACTGTATGTGAGACAATCTGAGATAACTGTATCTGACTGAGACAATCTGAGATAACTGTATGTGAGACAACCTGAGATAACTGTATCTGAGACAATCTGAGATAACTGTATCTGAGACAACCTGAGATAACTGTATCTGAGACAATCTGAGATAACTGTATCTGAGACAATCTGAGATAACTGTATGTGAGACAACCTGAGATAACTGTATCTGAGACAACTGAGATAACTGTACTGAGACAATCTGAGATAACTGTATCTGAGACAATCTGAGATAACTGTATCTGAGACAACCTGAGATAACTGTATCTGAGACAATCTGAGATAACTGTATCTGAGACAATCTGAGATAACTGTATCTGACTGAGACAATCTGAGATAACTGTATGTGAGACAATCTGAGATAACTGTATCTGAGACAATCTGAGATAACTGTATCTGAGACAATCTGAGATAACTGTATCTGAGGACAATCTGAGATAACTGTATCTGAGACAATCTGAGATAACTGTATGTGAGACAACCTGAGATAACTGTATCTGACGAGACAATCTGAGATAACTGTATTGAGACAAACTGAGATAACTGTATCTGAGACAATCTGAGATAACTGTATCTGAGACAATCTGAGATAACTGTATCTGAGACAACCTGAGATAACTGTATCTGAGACAACCTGAGATAACTGTATCTGAGACAAACTGAGATAACTGTATCTGACTGAGACAATCTGAGATAACTGTATCTGAGACAACCTGAGATAACTGTATCTGAGACAATCTGAGATAACTGTATCTGAGACAATCTGAGATAACTGTATCTGAGACAATCTGAGATAACTGTATCTGAGGACAACCTGAGATAACTGTATCTGAGACAACCTGAGATAACTGTATCTGAGACAAACTGAGATAACTGTATCTGAGACAAACTGAGATAACTGTATCTGAGACAATCTGAGATAACTGTATCTGAGACAATCTGAGATAACTGTATCTGAGACAACCTGAGATAACTGTATCTGACGAGACAATCTGAGATAACTGTATCTGAGACAATCTGAGATAACTGTATGTGAGACAATCTGAGATAACTGTATCTGACTGAACAACCTGAGATAACTGTATCTGAGACAAACTGAGATAACTGTATCTGAGACAATCTGAGATAACTGTATCTGAGACAACCTGAGATAACTGTATCTGAGACAAACTGAGATAACTGTATCTGAGACAATCTGAGATAACTGTATCTGAGACAATCTGAGATAACTGTATGTGAGACAATCTGAGATAACTGTATCTGAGACAATCTGAGATAACTGTATCTGAGACAATCTGAGATAACTGTATCTGAGACAACCTGAGATAACTGTATGTGAGACAACCTGAGATAACTGTATCTGACTGAGACAATCTGAGATAACTGTATCTGAGACAACCTGAGATAACTGTATCTGAGACAATCTGAGATAACTGTATCTGAGACAATCTGAGATAACTGTATCTGAGACAACCTGAGATAACTGTATCTGAGACAACCTGAGATAACTGTATCTGAGACAACCTGAGATAACTGTATGTGAGACAACCTGAGATAACTGTATCTGAGACAACCTGAGATAACTGTATGTGAGACAAACTGAGATAACTGTATCTGAGACAATCTGAGATAACTGTATCTGAGACAATCTGAGATAACTGTATCTGAGACAACCTGAGATAACTGTATTGAGACAACCTGAGATAACTGTATCTGAGACAACCTGAGGATAACTGTATGTGAGACAAACTGAGATAACTGTATCTGAGACAAACTGAGATAACTGTATCTGAGACAATCTGAGATAACTGTATCTGAGACAATCTGAGATAACTGTATCTGAGACAATCTGAGATAACTGTATCTGAGACAACCTGAGATAACTGTATGTGAGACAATCTGAGATAACTGTATCTGACTGAGACAATCTGAGATAACTGTATCTGAGACAACCTGAGATAACTGTATCTGAGACAATCTGAGATAACTGTATCTGAGACAACCTGAGATAACTGTATCTGAGACAATCTGAGATAACTGTATCTGAGACAATCTGAGATAACTGTATGTGAGACAATCTGAGATAACTGTATCTGAGACAACCTGAGATAACTGTATCTGAGACAATCTGAGATAACTGTATGTGAGACAATCTGAGATAACTGTATCTGAGACAACCTGAGATAACTGTATCTGAGACAATCTGAGATAACTGTATCTGAGACAATCTGAGATAACTGTATCTGACTGACAATCTGAGATAACTGTATGTGAGACAATCTGAGATAACTGTATCTGAGACAATCTGAGATAACTGTATCTGAGACAATCTGAGATAACTGTATCTGAGACAACCTGAGATAACTGTATCTGAGACAACCTGAGATAACTGTATGTGAGACAACCTGAGATAACTGTATCTGACTGAGACAATCTGAGATAACTGTATGTGAGACAAACTGAGATAACTGTATCTGAGACAATCTGAGATAACTGTATCTGAGACAATCTGAGATAACTGTATCTGAGACAACCTGAGATAACTGTATCTGAGACAAACTGAGATAACTGTATCTGACTGAGACAATCTGAGATAACTGTATCTGAGACAACCTGAGATAACTGTATCTGAGACAATCTGAGATAACTGTATCTGAGACAATCTGAGATAACTGTATCTGAGACAACCTGAGATAACTGTATGTGAGACAACCTGAGATAACTGTATCTGAGACAACCTGAGATAACTGTATTGAGGACAAACTGAGATAACTGTATCTGAGACAAACTGAGATAACTGTATCTGAGACAATCTGAGATAACTGTATGTGAGACAATCTGAGATAACTGTATCTGAGACAACCTGAGATAACTGTATCTGACTGAGACAATCTGAGATAACTGTATCTGAGACAATCTGAGATAACTGTATGTGAGACAATCTGAGATAACTGTATCTGACTGAGACAACCTGAGATAACTGTATCTGAGACAAACTGAGATAACTGTATGTGAGACAATCTGAGATAACTGTATCTGAGACAACCTGAGATAACTGTATCTGAGACAAACTGAGATAACTGTATCTGAGACAATCTGAGATAACTGTATCTGAGACAATCTGAGATAACTGTATGTGAGACAATCTGAGATAACTGTATCTGAGACAATCTGAGATAACTGTATCTGAGACAATCTGAGATAACTGTATCTGAGACAACCTGAGATAACTGTATGTGAGACAACCTGAGATAACTGTATCTGACTGAGACAATCTGAGGATAACTGTATCTGAGACAACCTGAGATAACTGTATCTGAGACAATCTGAGATAACTGTATCTGAGACAATCTGAGATAACTGTATCTGAGACAACCTGAGATAACTGTATCTGAGACAACCTGAGATAACTGTATCTGAGACAACCTGAGATAACTGTATGTGAGACAACCTGAGATAACTGTAGCTGAGACAACCTGAGATAACTGTATGTGAGACAACTGAGATAACTGTATCTGAGACAATCTGAGATAACTGTATCTGAGACAATCTGAGATAACTGTATCTGAGACAACCTGAGATAACTGTATGTGAGACAACCTGAGATAACTGTATCTGAGACAACCTGAGATAACTGTATGTGAGACAAACTGAGATAACTGTATCTGAGACAAACTGAGATAACTGTATCTGAGACAATCTGAGATAACTGTATGTGAGACAATCTGAGATAACTGTATCTGAGACAACCTGAGATAACTGTATCTGAGACAATCTGAGATAACTGTATCTGAGACAATCTGAGATAACTGTATCTGAGACAATCTGAGATAACTGTATCTGAGACAATCTGAGATAACTGTATCTGACTGAGACAACCTGAGATAACTGTATCTGACTGAGACAATCTGAGATAACTGTATCTGAGACAATCTGAGATAACTGTATCTGAGACAATCTGAGATAACTGTATCTGAGACAATCTGAGATAACTGATCTGAGACAATCTGAGATAACTTGTATGTGAGACAATCTGAGATAACTGTATCTGAGACAATCTGAGATAACTGTATCTGAGACAATCTGAGATAACTGTATCTGACGAGACAATCTGAGATAACTGTATCTGAGACAATCTGAGATAACTGTATCTGAGACAATCTGAGATAACTGTATCTGAGACAATCTGAGATAACTGTATCTGAGACAACCTGAGATAACTGTAAGTGAGACAATCTGAGATAAATCTGAGACAATCTGAGATAACTGTATCTGAGACAATCTGAGATAACTGTATCTGAGACAATCTGAGATAACTGTATCTGAGACAATCTGAGATAACTGTATCTGAGACAATCTGAGATAACTGTATCTGAGACAATATGAGATAACTGTATCTGACTGAGACAATCTGAGATAACTGTATCTGAGACAATATGAGATAACTGTATCTGAGACAATCTGAGATAACTGTATCTGAGACAACCTGAGATAACTGTATCTGAGACAACCTGAGATAACTGTATGTGAGACAAACTGAGATAACTGTATCTGACTGAGACAATCTGAGATAACTGTATCTGAGACAAACTGAGATAACTGTATCTGAGACAATCTGAGATAACTGTATCTGACTGAGACAATCTGAGATAACTGTATCTGAGACAACCTGAGATAACTGTATCTGAGACAAACTGAGATAACTGTATCTGAGACAATCTGAGATAACTGTATCTGAGACAATCTGAGATAACTGTATCTGAGACAATCTGAGATAACTGTATCTGACTGAGACAATCTGAGATAACTGTATCTGACTGAGACAATCTGAGATAACTGTATCTGAGACAATCTGAGATAACTGTATGTGAGACAATCTGAGATAACTGTATCTGAGACAATCTGAGATAACTGTATGTGAGACAATCTGAGATAACTGTATCTGACTGAGACAATCTGAGATAACTGTATCTGACTGAGACAATCTGAGATAACTGTATCTGAGACAATCTGAGATAACTGTATCTGAGACAATCTGAGATAACTGTATCTGAGACAATCTGAGATAACTGTATGTGAGACAATCTGAGATAACTGTATCTGAGACAATCTGAGATAACTGTATCTGAGACAATCTGAGATAACTGTATCTGACTGAGACAACCTGAGATAACTGTATCTGACTGAGACAATCTGAGATAACTGTATGTGAGACAATCTGAGATAACTGTATCTGAGACAATCTGAGATAACTGTATCTGACTGAGACAATCTGAGATAACTGTATCTGCTGAGACAATCTGAGATAACTGTATCTGAGACAATCTGAGATAACTGTATCTGAGACAATCTGAGATAACTGTATCTGACTGAGACAATCTGAGATAACTGTATCTGACTGAGACAATCTGAGATAACTGTATCTGACTGAGACAATCTGAGATAACTGTATCTGACTGAGACAATCTGAGATAACTGTATCTGAGACAATCTGAGATAACTGTATCTGAGACAAACTGAGATAACTGTATCTGAGACAATCTGAGATAACTGTATCTGACTGAGACAATCTGAGATAACTGTATGTGAGACAATCTGAGATAACTGTATCTGAGACAATCTGAGATAACTGTATCTGAGACAATCTGAGATAACTGTATCTGAGACAATCTGAGATAACTGTATCTGAGACAATCTGAGATAACTGTATCTGAGACAATCTGAGATAACTGTATCTGAGACAATCTGAGATAACTGTATGCTGAGACAATCTGAGATAACTGTATCGGACTGAGACAATCTGAGATAACTGTATCTGAGACAATCCTGAGATAACTGTATCTGAGACAATCTGAGATAACTGTATTGAGACAATCTGAGATAACTGTATCTGAGACAATCTGAGATAACTGTATCTGAGACAATCTGAGATAACTGTATCTGAGACAATCTGAGATAACTGTATCTGAGACAACCTGAGATAACTGTATCTGAGACAATCTGAGATAACTGTATGTGAGACAATCTGAGATAACTGTATCTGAGACAACCTGAGATAACTGTATCTGAGACAATCTGAGATAACTGTATCTGAGACAAGCTGAGATAACTGTATCTGACTGAGACAATCTGAGATACTGTATGTGAGACAATCTGAGATAACTGTATCTGAGACAATCTGAGATAACTGTATCTGAGACAATCTGAGATAACTGTATCTGAGACAATCTGAGATAACTGTATCTGAGACAATCTGAGATAACTGTATCTGAGACAATCTGAGATAACTGTATCTGACTGAGACAATCTGAGATAACTGTATTGATGAGACAATCTGAGATAACTGTATCTGAGACAATCTGAGATAACTGTATGCTGAGACAATCTGAGATAACTGTATCTGAGACAATCTGAGATAACTGTATCTGAGACAACTGAGATAACTGTATCTGAGACAATCTGAGATAACTGTATCTGACTGAGACAATCTGAGATAACTGTATGCTGAGACAATCTGAGATAACTGTATCTGAGACAATCTGAGATAACTGTATCTGAGACAATCTGAGATAACTGTATCTGAGACATCTGAGATAACTGTATCTGAGACAATCTGAGATAACTGTATCTGAGACAATCTGAGATAACTGTATCTGAGACAACCTGAGATAACTGTAGCTGAGACAATCTGAGATAACTGTATCTGAGACAATCTGAGATAACTGTATGTGAGACAACCTGAGATAACTGTATCTGAGACAATCTGAGATAACTGTACTGCTGAGACAATCTGAGATAACTGTATCTGAGACAATCTGAGATAACTGTATCTGAGACAATCTGAGATAACTGTATCTGACTGAGACAACCTGAGATAACTGTATCTGAGACAATCTGAGATAACTGTATCTGAGACAATCTGAGATAACTGTATCTGAGACAACCTGAGATAACTGTATCTGAGACAACCTGAGATAACTGTATCTGAGACAATCTGAGATAACTGTATCTGACTGAGACAATCTGAGATAACTGTATGTGAGACAATCTGAGATAACTGTATCTGAGACAATCTGAGATAACTGTATCTGAGACAATCTGAGATAACTGTATCTGAGACAATCTGAGATAACTGTATCTGAGACAACCTGAGATAACTGTATTCTGAGACAACCTGAGATAACTGTATGCTGAGACAAACTGAGATAACTGTATCTGAGACAATCTGAGATAACTGTATCTGAGACAATCTGAGATAACTGTATCTGAGACAACCTGAGATAACTGTATCTGAGACAATCTGAGATAACTGTATCTGAGACAACCTGAGATAACTGTATCTGAGACAACCTGAGATAACTGTATCTGAGACAATCTGAGATAACTGTATCTGAGACAAACTGAGATAACTGTATCTGAGACAATCTGAGATAACTGTATCTGAGACAATCTGAGATAACTGTATCTGAGACAACCTGAGATAACTGTATCGTGAGACAACCTGAGATAACTGTATCTGAGACAACCTGAGATAACTGTATGTGAGACAAACTGAGATAACTGTATCTGAGACAACTGAGATAACTGTATTGAGACAATCTGAGATAACTGTATCTGAGACAATCTGAGATAACTGTATCTGAGACAATCTGAGATAACTGTATCTGAGACAACCTGAGATAACTGTATGTGAGACAATCTGAGATAACTGTATTGACTGAGACAACCTGAGATACTGATCTGAGACAACTGAGATAACTGTATCTGAGACAATCTGAGATAACTGTATCTGAGGACAATCTGAGATAACTGTATCTGAGACAACCTGAGATAACTGTATCTGAGACAATCTGAGATAACTGTATGTGAGACAACCTGAGATAACTGTATCTGAGACAATCTGAGATAACTGTATCTGAGACAATCTGAGATAACTGTATCTGAGACAATCTGAGATAACTGTATCTGAGACAACCTGATTATAACTGTATCTGAGACAATCTGAGATAACTGTATCTGAGACAATCTGAGATAACTGTATCGATGAGACAATCTGAGATAACTGTATCTGAGACAATCCTGAGATAACTGGTATCTGAGACAATCTGAGATAACTGTATCTGAGACAATCTGAGATAACTGTATCTGAGACAACCTGAGATAACTGTATCTGAGACAAACCTGAGATAACTGTATGTGAGACAATCTGAGATAACTGTATCTGACTGAGACAATCTGAGATAACTGTATGTGAGACAATCTGAGATAACTGTATCTGAGACAATCTGAGATAACTGTATCTGAGACAATCTGAGATAACTGTATCTGAGACAACCTGAGATAACTGTATCTGAGACAACCTGAGATAACTGTATCTGAGACAAACTGAGATAACTGTATCTGACTGAGACAATCTGAGATAACTGTATCTTGAGACAACCTGAGATAACTGTATCTGAGACAATCTGAGATAACTGTATCTGAGACAATCTGAGATAACTGTATCTGAGACAACCTGAGATAACTGTATCTGAGACAACCTGAGATAACTGTATCTGAGACAACCTGAGATAACTGTATCTGAGACAATCTGAGATAACTGTATCTGAGACAAACTGAGATAACTGTATCTGAGACAATCTGAGATAACTGTATCTGAGACAATCTGAGATAACTGTATCTGAGACAATCCTGAGATAACTGTATCTGAGACAATCTGAGATAACTGTATCTGAGACAATCTGAGATAACTGTATGTGAGACAATCTGAGATAACTGTATCTGAGACAAACCTGAGATAACTGTATCTGAGACAATCTGAGATAACTGTATGTGAGACAATCTGAGATAACTGTATCTGAGACAACCTGAGATAACTGTATCTTGAGACAATCTGAGATAACTGTATCTGAGACAATCTGAGATACTGTATCTGAGACAATCTGAGATAACTGTATGTGAGACAATCTGAGATAACTGTATCTGAGACAATCTGAGATAACTGTATCTGAGACAATCTGAGATAACTGGTATCTGAGACAACCTGAGATAACTGTATGTGAGACATCCTGAGATAACTGTATCTGACTGAGACAATCTGAGATAACTGTATCTGAGACAACCTGAGATAACTGTATCTGAGACAATCTGAGATAACTGTATCTGAGACAATCTGAGATAACTGTATCTGAGACGAACCTGAGATAACTGTATCTGAGACAACCTGAGATAACTGTATCTGAGACAACCTGAGATAACTGTATGTGAGACAATCCTGAGATAACTGTATCTGAGACAACCTGAGATAACTGTATCTGAGACAAACTGAGATAACTGTATCTGAGACAATCTGAGATAACTGTATCTGAGACAATCTGAGATAACTGTATGCTGAGACAACCTGAGATAACTGTATCTGAGACAACCTGAGATAACTGTATCTGAGACAAACCTGAGATAACTGTATGTGAGACAAACTGAGATAACTGTATCTGAGACAATCTGAGATAACTGTATCTGAGACAATCTGAGATAACTGTATGTGAGACAATCTGAGATAACTGTATCTGAGACAACCTGAGATAACTGTATCTGAGACAATCTGAGATAACTGTATGTGAGACAATCTGAGATAACTGTATCTGAGACAATCTGAGATAACTGTATCTGAGACAATCTGAGATAACTGTATGTGAGACAATCTGAGATAACTGTATGTGAGACAACCTGAGATAACTGTATCTGAGACAACCTGAGATAACTGTATGTGAGACAAACTGAGATAACTGTATCTGAGACAAACTGAGATAACTGTATCTGAGACAATCTGAGATAACTGTATGTGAGACAATCTGAGATAACTGTATCTGAGACAACCTGAGATAACTGTATCTGAGACAATCTGAGATAACTGTATGTGAGACAATCTGAGATAACTGTATCTGAGACAATCTGAGATAAACTGTATCTGAGACAATCTGAGATAACTGTATGTGAGACAATCTGAGATAACTGTATCTGACTGAGACAATCTGAGATAAACTGTATGTGAGACAATCTGAGATAACTGTATCTGAGACAATCTGAGATAACTGTATCTGAGACAATCTGAGATAACTGTATCTGAGACAATCTGAGATAACTGTATCTGAGACAATCTGAGATAACTGTATCTGAGACAATCTGAGATAACTGTATGTGAGACAATCTGAGATAACTGTATCTGAGACAACCTGAGATAACTGTATCTGAGACAACCTGAGATAACTGTATCTGAGACAATCTGAGATAACTGTATCTGAGACAATCTGAGATAACTGTATCTGAGACAACCTGAGATAACTGTATCTGAGACAATCTGAGATAACTGTATCTGAGACAACCTGAGATAACTGTATCTGACTGAGACAACCTGAGATAACTGTATGTGAGACAATCTGAGATAACTGTATCTGAGACAATCTGAGATAACTGTATGTGAGACAACCTGAGACAACTGTATGTGAGACAATCTGAGATAACTGTATCTGAGACAACCTGAGATAACTGTATCTGAGACAATCTGAGATAACTGTAGCTGAGACAATCTGAGATAACTGTATCTGACTGAGACAATCTGAGATAACTGTAGGTGACTGAGACAATCTGAGATAACTGTATGCGAGACAAACTGAGATAACTGTATCTGAGACAATCTGAGATAACTGTATCTGAGACAATCTGAGATAACTGTATCTGACTGAGACAATCTGAGATAACTGTATCTGACTGAGACAATCTGAGATAACTGTATGCTGAGACAAACTGAGATAACTGTATCTGACTGAGACAAACTGAGATAACTGTATCTGAGACTAACTGAGATAACTGTATCTGACTGAGACAATCTGAGATAACTGTATCTGACTGAGACAATCTGAGATAACTGTATCTGAGACAAACTGAGATAACTGTATCTGACTGAGACAATCTGAGATAACTGTATCTGACTGAGACAATCTGAGATAACTGTATCTGAGACAATCTGAGATAACTGTATCTGACTGAGACAATCTGAGATAACTGTATGCGAGACAAACTGAGATAACTGTATCTGAGACAATCTGAGATAACTGTATCTGAGACAATCTGAGATAACTGTATGTGAGACAATCTGAGATAACTGTATCTGAGACAATCTGAGATAACTGTATGCTGACTGAGACAATCTGAGATAACTGTATGTGAGACAAACTGAGATAACTAGTCTGAGACAAACTGAGATAACTGTATGTGAGACAATCTGAGATAACTGTATCTGACTGAGACAATCTGAGATAACTGTAATCTGAGACAATCTGAGATAACTGTATCTGAGACAATCTGAGATAACTGTATCTGAGATACTTTGACAATCTGAGATAACTGTATCTGAGACAACCTGAGATAACTGTATCTGACTGAGACAATCTGAGATAACTGTATCTGACTGAGACAATCTGAGATAACTGTATCTGAGACAACCTGAGATAACTGTATCTGAGACAATCTGAGATAACTGTATCTGAGACAACCTGAGATAACTGTATGTGAGACAATCTGAGATAACTGTATCTGAGACAATCTGAGATAACTGTATCTGACTGAGACAATCTGAGATAACTGTATCTGAGACAATCTGAGATAACTGTATCTGAGACAATCTGAGATAACTGTATCTGACTGAGACAACCTGAGATAACTGTATCTGAGACAATCTGAGATAACTGTATCTGAGACAATCTGAGATAACTGTATCTGAGACAATCTGAGATAACTGTATCTGACTGAGACAACCTGAGATAACTGTATGTGAGACAATCTGAGATAACTGTATCTGGACTGAGACAATCTGAGATAACTGTATCTGAGACAATCTGAGATAACTGTATCTGAGGACAATCTGAGATAACTGTATGTGAGACAATCTGAGATAACTGTATGTGAGACAATCTGAGATACTGTATCTGAGACAATCTGAGATAACTGTATGTGAGACAATCTGAGATAACTGTATCTGACTGAGACAATCTGAGATAACTGTATCTGAGACAACCTTGAGATAACTGTATCTGAGACAATCTGAGATAACTGGATCTGAGACAATCTGAGATAACTGTATGGAGCTATGAATGTGAGACAATCTGAGATAACTGTATCTGACTGAGACAATCTGAGATAACTGTATCTGAGACAATCTGAGATAACTGTATGTGAGACAATCTGAGATAACTGTATCTGACTGAGACAACCTGAGATAACTGTATCTGAGACAATCTGAGATAACTGTATCTGAGACAATCTGAGATAACTGTATCTGAGACAATCTGAGATAACTGTACTGACTGAGACAACCTGAGATAACTGTATGTGAGACAATCTGAGATAACTGTATCTGACTGAGACAATCTGAGATAACTGTATCTGAGACAATCTGAGATAACTGTATCTGAGACAATCTGAGATAACTGTATGTGAGACAATCTGAGATAACTGTATGTGAGACAATCTGTCTGTCCAGATTGTCTCACATACAGTTATCTCAGATTGTCTCACATACAGTTATCTCAGATTGTCTCAGATACAGTTATCTCAGATTGTCTCAGATACAGTTATCTCAGATTGTCTCAGTCAGATACAGTTATCTCAGATTGTCTCACATACAGTTATCTCAGGTTGTCTCAGTCAGATACAGTTATCTCAGATTGTCTCAGATACAGTTATCTCAGATTGTCTCAGATACAGTTATCTCAGATTGTCTCAGATACAGTTATCTCAGGTTGTCTCAGTCAGATACAGTTATCTCAGATTGTCTCACATACAGTTATCTCAGATTGTCTCAGATACAGTTATCTCAGATTGTCTCAGTCAGATACAGTTATCTCAGATTGTCTCACATACAGTTATCTCAGATTGTCTCACATACAGTTATCTCAGGTTGTCTCAGATACAGTTATCTCAGATTGTCTCAGATACAGTTATCTCAGGTTGTCTCAGATACAGTTATCTCAGATTGTCTCAGTCAGATACAGTTATCTCAGATTGTCTCACATACAGTTATCTCAGATTGTCTCAGATACAGTTATCTCAGATTGGTCTCACAGATACAGTTATCTCAGATTGTCTCACATACAGTTATCTCAGATTGTCTCAGATACAGTTATCTCAGATTGTCTCAGATACAGTTATCTCAGATTGTCTCAGTCAGATACAGTTATCTCAGATTGTCTCACATACAGTTATCTCAGGTTGTCTCAGTCAGATACAGTTATCTCAGATTGTCTCAGATACAGTTATCTCAGATTGTCTCAGATACAGTTATCTCAGATTGTCTCAGATACAGTTATCTCAGGTTGTCTCAGTCAGATACAGTTATCTCAGATTGTCTCACATACAGTTATCTCAGATTGTCTCAGATACAGTTATCTCAGATTGTCTCAGTCAGATACAGTTATCTCAGATTGTCTCACATACAGTTATCTCAGATTGTCTCACATACAGTTATCTCAGGTTGTCTCAGATACAGTTATCTCAGATTGTCTCAGATACAGTTATCTCAGGTTTGTCTCAGATACAGTTATCTCAGATTGTCTCAGTCAGATACAGTTATCTCAGATTGTCTCAGTCAGATACAGTTATCTCAGGTTGTCTCAGATACAGTTATCTCAGATTGTCTCACATACAGTTATCTCAGATACAGTTATCTCAGATTGTCTCAGATACAGTTATCTCAGATTGTCTCAGATACAGTTATCTCAGATTGTCTCAGTCAGATACAGTTATCTCAGATTGTCTCACATACAGTTATCTCAGTTTGTCTCAGATAGTTATCTCAGTTTTGTCTCACATACAGTTATCTCAGATTGTCTCAGTCAGATACAGTTATCTCAGATTGTCTCAGATACAGTTATCTCAGATTGTCTCACATACAGTTATCTCAGATTGTCTCAGATACAGTTATCTCAGGATTGTCTCAGATACAGTTATCTCAGTTTGTCTCGCATACAGTTATCTCAGATTGTCTCAGTCAGATACAGTTATCTCAGATTGTCTCAGATACAGTTATCTCAGATTGTCTCAGTCAGATACAGTTATCTCAGATTGTCTCAGTCAGATACAGTTATCTCAGTTTGTCTCAGATACAGTTATCTCAGATTGTCTCAGTCAGATACAGTTATCTCAGATTGTCTCAGTCAGATACAGTTATCTCAGTTGTCTCAGATACAGTTATCTCAGTTTGTCTCAGTCAGATACAGTTATCTCAGTTTGTCTCAGATACAGTTATCTCAGATTGTCTCAGTCAGATACAGTTATCTCAGATTGTCTCAGTCAGATACAGTTATCTCAGATTGTCTCAGATACAGTTATCTCAGATTGTCTCAGATACAGTTATCTCAGTTTGTCTCGCATACAGTTATCTCAGATTGTCTCAGTCACATACAGTTATCTCAGATTGTCTCAGTCAGATACAGTTATCTCAGATTGTCTCAGATACAGTTATCTCAGATTGTCTCAGATACAGTTATCTCAGGTTGTCTCAGATACAGTTATCTCAGATTGTCTCACATACAGTTGTCTCAGGTTGTCTCACATACAGTTATCTCAGATTGTCTCAGATACAGTTATCTCAGATTGTCTCACATACAGTTATCTCAGGTTGTCTCAGTCAGATACAGTTATCTCAGGTTTGTCTCAGATACAGTTATCTCAGATTGTCTCAGATACAGTTATCTCAGGTTGTCTCAGATACAGTTATCTCAGATTGTCTCAGATACAGTTATCTCAGATTGTCTCAGATACAGTTATCTCAGGTTGTCTCAGATACAGTTATCTCAGGTTGTCTCAGATACAGTTATCTCAGATTGTCTCACATACAGTTATCTCAGATTGTCTCAGATACAGTTATCTCAGATTGTCTCAGATACAGTTATCTCAGATTGTCTCAGATACAGTTATCTCAGATTGTCTCAGATACAGTTATCTCAGATTGTCTCAGATACAGTTATCTCAGATTGTCTCACATACAGTTATCTCAGATTGTCTCAGTCAGATACAGTTATCTCAGATTGTCTCACATACAGTTATCTCAGATTGTCTCAGATACAGTTATCTCAGATTGTCTCAGATACAGTTATCTCAGATTGTCTCACATACAGTTATCTCAGATTGTCTCAGATACAGTTATCTCAGGTTGTCTCAGATACAGTTATCTCAGATTGTCTCACATACAGTTATCTCAGATTGTCTCAGATACAGTTATCTCAGTTTGTCTCAGATACAGTTATCTCAGTTTGTCTCACATACAGTTATCTCAGGTTGTCTCAGATACAGTTATCTCAGGTTGTCTCACATACAGTTATCTCAGATTGTCTCACATACAGTTATCTCAGATTGTCTCAGATACAGTTATCTCAGATTGTCTCAGATACAGTTATCTCAGATTGTCTCACATACAGTTATCTCAGATTGTCTCAGATACAGTTATCTCAGGTTGTCTCAGATACAGTTATCTCAGATTGTCTCACATACAGTTATCTCAGATTGTCTCAGATACAGTTATCTCAGTTTGTCTCAGATACAGTTATCTCAGTTTGTCTCACATACAGTTATCTCAGGTTGTCTCAGATACAGTTATCTCAGGTTGTCTCACATACAGTTATCTCAGGTTGTCTCAGATACAGTTATCTCAGATTGTCTCAGATACAGTTATCTCAGATTGTCTCAGATACAGTTATCTCAGTTTGTCTCAGATACAGTTATCTCAGGTTGTCTCAGATACAGTTATCTCAGGTTGTCTCACATACAGTTATCTCAGGTTGTCTCAGATACAGTTATCTCAGGTTGTCTCAGATACAGTTATCTCAGGTTGTCTCAGATACAGTTATCTCAGATTGTCTCAGATACAGTTATCTCAGATTGTCTCAGATACAGTTATCTCAGGTTGTCTCAGATACAGTTATCTCAGTTTTGTCTCAGTCAGATACAGTTATCTCAGGTTGTCTCACATACAGTTATCTCAGGTTGTCTCAGATACAGTTATCTCAGATTGTCTCAGATACAGTTATCTCAGATTGTCTCAGATACAGTTATCTCAGATTGTCTCACATACAGTTATCTCAGATTGTCTCAGATACAGTTATCTCAGATTGTCTCAGATACAGTTATCTCAGTTTGTCTCAGATACAGTTATCTCAGTTGTCTCAGATACAGTTATCTCAGATTGTCTCACATACAGTTATCTCAGTTTGTCTCAGATACAGTTATCTCAGGTTGTCTCAGCAGATACAGTTATCTCAGATTGTCTCACATACAGTTATCTCAGATTGTCTCAGATACAGTTATCTCAGATTGTCTCAGTCAGATACAGTTATCTCAGGTTGTCTCAGATACAGTTATCTCAGATTGTCTCACATACAGTTATCTCAGATTGTCTCAGATACAGTTATCTCAGTTTGTCTCAGATACAGTTATCTCAGTTTGTCTCACATACAGTTATCTCAGGTTGTCTCAGATACAGTTATCTCAGGTTGTCTCACATACAGTTATCTCAGGTTGTCTCAGATACAGTTATCTCAGATTGTCTCAGATACAGTTATCTCAGATTGTCTCAGATACAGTTATCTCAGGTTGTCTCAGATTACAGTTATCTCAGATTGTCTCAGTCAGATACAGTTATCTCAGTTTGTCTCAGATACAGTTATCTCAGGTTGTCTCAGATACAGTTATCTCAGGTTGTCTCAGATACAGTTATCTCAGATTGTCTCAGATACAGTTATCTCAGATTGTCTCAGATAGTTATCTCAGTTTGTCTCACATACAGTTATCTCAGATTGTCTCAGTCAGATACAGTTATCTCAGGTTGTCTCACATACAGTTATCTCAGGTTGTCTCAGATACAGTTATCGCAGGTTGTCTCAGATACAGTTATCTCAGATTGTCTCAGATACAGTTATCTCAGATTGTCTCAGATACAGTTATCTCAGATTGTCTCACATACAGTTATCTCAGATTGTCTCAGTCAGATACAGTTATCTCAGATTGTCTCAGATACAGTTATATCAGATTGTCTCAGATACAGTTATCTCAGGTTGTCTCAGATACAGTTATCTCAGATTGTCTCACATACAGTTATCTCAGATTGTCTCAGATACAGTTATCTCAGGTTGTCTCAGATACAGTTATCTCAGGTTGTCTCACATACAGTTATCTCAGATTGTCTCAGATACAGTTATCTCAGATTGTCTCAGATACAGTTATCTCAGGTTGTCTCACATACAGTTATCTCAGATTGTCTCAGATACAGTTATCTCAGGTTGTCTCACATACAGTTATCTCAGATTGTCTCAGTCAGATACAGTTATCTCAGATTGTCTCACATACAGTTATCTCAGGTTGTCTCAGATACAGTTATCTCAGATTGTCTCAGATACAGTTATCTCAGATTGGTCTCAGATACAGTTATCTCAGATTGTCTCAGATACAGTTATCTCAGTTTGTCTCAGATACAGTTATCTCAGTTTGTCTCACATACAGTATCTCAGGTTGTCTCAGATACAGTTATCTCAGGTTGTTCTCACAGTACAGTTATCTCAGGTTGTCTCAGATACAGTTATCTCAGATTGTCTCAGATACAGTTATCTCAGATTGTCTCAGATACAGTTATCTCAGTTTGTCTCACATACAGTTATCTCAGGTTGTCTCAGATACAGTTATCTCAGGTTGTCTCACATACAGTTATCTCAGGTTGTCTCAGATACAGTTATCTCAGGTTGTCTCAGATACAGTTATCTCAGTTGTCTCAGATACAGTTATCTCAGATTGTCTCAGATACAGTTATCTCAGATTGTCTCAGATACAGTTATCTCAGGTTGTCTCAGATACAGTTATCTCAGATTGTCTCGAGTCAGATACAGTTATCTCAGGTTGTCTCAGCATACAGTTATCTCAGGTTGTCTCAGATACAGTTATCTCAGATTGTCTCAGATACAGTTATCTCAGATTGTCTCAGATACAGTTATCTCAGATTGTCCTCACATACAGTTATCTCAGATTGTCTCAGATACAGTTATCTCAGATTGTCTCAGATACAGTTATCTCAGTTTGTCTCAGATACAGTTATCTCAGGTTGTCTCAGATACAGTTATCTCAGATTGTCTCAGCATACAGTTATCTCAGTTTGTCTCAGATACAGTTATCTCAGGTTGTCTCAGTCAGATACAGTTATCTCAGATTGTCTCACATACAGTTATCTCAGATTGTCTCAGATACAGTTATCTCAGATTGTCTCATCAGATACAGTTATCTCAGTTGTCTCAGATACAGTTATCTCAGATTGTCTCACATACAGTTATCTCAGATTGTCTCAGATACAGTTATCTCAGTTTGTCTCAGATACAGTTATCTCAGTTTGTCTCACATACAGTTATCTCAGGTTGTCTCAGATACAGTTATCTCAGGTTGTCTCAGCATACAGTTATCTCAGTTGTCTCAGATACAGTTATCTCAGATTGTCTCAGATACAGTTATCTCAGATTGTCTCAGATACAGTTATCTCAGTTGTCTCAGATACAGTTATCTCAGATTGTCTCAGTCAGATACAGTTATCTCAGTTTGTCTCAGATACAGTTATCTCAGGTTGTCTCAGATACAGTTATCTCAGGTTGTCTCAGATACAGTTATCTCAGATTGTCTCAGATACAGTTATCTCAGATTGTCTCAGATACAGTTATCTCAGTTTGTCTCACATACAGTTATCTCAGATTGTCTCAGTCAGATACAGTTATCTCAGGTTGTCTCACATACAGTTATCTCAGGTGTCTCAGATACAGTTATCTCAGGTTGTCTCAGATACAGTTATCTCAGATTGTCTCAGATACAGTTATCTCAGATTGTCTCAGATACAGTTATCTCAGATTGTCTCACATACAGTTATCTCAGATTGTCTCAGTCAGATACAGTTATCTCAGATTGTCTCAGATACAGTTATATCAGATTGTCTCAGATACAGTTATCTCAGTTGTCTCAGATACAGTTATCTCAGGATTGTCTCACATACAGTTATCTCAGATTGTCTCAGATACAGTTATCTCAGTTGTCTCAGATACAGTTATCTCAGGTTGTCTCACATACAGTTATCTCAGATTGTCTCAGATACAGTTATCTCAGATTGTCTCAGATACAGTTATCTCAGGTTGTCTCACATACAGTTATCTCAGATTGTCTCAGATACAGTTATCTCAGGTTGTCTCACGATACAGTTATCTCAGATTGTCTCAGTCAATACAGTTATCTCAGTTGTCTCACATACAGTTATCTCAGGTTGTCTCAGATACAGTTATCTCAGATTGTCTCAGATACAGTTATCTCAGATTGTCTCAGATACAGTTATCTCAGATTGTCTCAGATACAGTTATCTCAGATTGTCTCAGATACAGTTATCTCAGATTGTCTCAGATACAGTTATCTCAGATTGTCTCAGCATACAGTTATCTCAGGATTGTCTCAGTCAGATACAGTTATCTCAGATTGTCTCAGATACAGTTATCTCAGTTTGTCTCAGATACAGTTATCTCAGATTGTCTCAGATACAGTTATCTCAGATTGTCTCAGTCAGATACAGTTATCTCAGATTGTCTCAGCATACAGTTATCTCAGATTGTCAGTCAGATACAGTTATCTCAGATTGTCTCAGTCAGATACAGTTATCTCAGATTGTCTCAGATACAGTTATCTCAGATTGTCTCAGATACAGTTATCTCAGATTGTCTCAGCATACAGTTATCTCAGATTGTCTCAGTCAGATACAGTTATCTCAGATTGTCTCAGATACAGTTATCTCAGTTGTCTCAGCATACAGTTATCTCAGATTGTCTCAGCATACAGTTATCTCAGATTGTCTCAGTCAGATACAGTTATCTCAGATTGTCTCAGATACAGTTATCTCAGATTGTCTCAGATACAGTTATCTCAGATTGTCTCACATACAGTTATCTCAGATTGTCTCAGATACAGTTATCTCAGATTGTCTCACATACAGTTATCTCAGATTGTCTCAGATACAGTTATCTCAGATTGTCTCAGATACAGTTTCAGATTGTCTCAGTCAGATACAGTTATCTCAGTTCTGTCATCAGTTCAGTTGTCAGATACAGTTATCTCAGATTGTCTCAGATACAGTTATCTCAGATTGTCTCAGCATACAGTTATCTCAGATTGTCTCAGATACAGTTATCTCAGATTGTCTCAGATACAGTTATCTCAGTTTGTCTCAGATACAGTTTATCTCAGTTGTCTCAGACAGTTTTGTCTCAATACAGTTATCTCAGTTGTCTCAGATACAGTTATCTCAGGAGTGTCTCAGATACAGTTATCTCAGATTGTTCTCAGATACAGTTATCTCAGATTGTCGTCAGATAGTTATCAGGTTGTCTCAGATTCAGGTTGTTCTCAGATGTCAGTTATATCTCAGATTGTCTCAGATACAGTTATCTCAGATGTCTCAGATACAGTTATCTCAGATTGTCTCAGATACAGTTATCTCAGATTGTTCTCAGTTCAGATACAGTTATCTCAGGTTGTCTCAGATACAGTTATCTCAGATTGTCAGATCAGTTATCTCAGATTGTCCAGATACAGTTATCTCAGTTGTCTCAGATACAGTTATCTCAGGTTTGTCTCAGATACAGTTATCTCAGTTGTTAGTAGTTTTCAGATTGTCTCACGATACAGTTATCTCAGGATTGTCTCAGATACAGTTATCTCAGATTGTCTCAGTCAGGTATTAGGTGTTAAGTCTCAGATTGTCTCAGATACAGTTATCTCAGTTGTCAGATTGTTCTCAGTAGTCAGATACAGTTATCTCAGATTGTCTCAATAAGTTATCTCAGGTTGTCTCAGATACAGTTTATCTCAGATTGTCTCAGATACAGTTATCTCAGGTTTGTCTCAGATTACAGTTATCTCAGATTGTCTCAGATACAGTTATCTCAGATTGTCTCACATACAGTTATCTCAGATTGTCTCAGATACAGTTATCTCAGTTTGTCGTCAGATACAGTTATCTCAGTTTGTCTCACACAGTTATCTCAGGTTGTCTCAGATACAGTTATCTCAGATTGTCTCTCAGCATACAGTTATCTCAGGTTGTCTCAGATACAGTTAGGTTCTCAGATGTCTGTTATCTCAGATTGTCTCAGATACAGTTATTGTCTCAGATACAGTTATCTAGTGTCTCAGATAGTTATCTCAGAGTTTGTCTCAGATACAGTTATCTCAGGTTGTCTCAAAACAGTTATCTCAGGTTGTCTTCATCAGATACAGTTATAGGTTGCTCAGATTGTTATAGTTCTCAGATTGTCTCAGATACAGTTATCTCAGGTTTGTCTCAGATACAGTTATCTCAGGTTGTCTCAGGTTGTCAGATGACAGTTATCTCAGATTGTCAGTTATCTCAGATTGTCTCATTCAGTTACTAGTTTATCTCAGGATTGTCTCAGATACAGTTATCTCAGGATTGTCTCAGATACTGTTATCTCAGATTGTCTCAGATAGTTATCTCAGATGTCAGTTATCTCAGTTGTCTCAGATACAGTTATCTCAGGTTGTCTCAGATACAGTTATCTCAGTTTTGTCTCAGATACAGTTATCTCAGGATTGTCTCAGATACAGTTATCTCAGGATTGTCTCAGATACAGTTATCAGATTGTCTCAGATCAGTTATCTCAGATTGTCTCAGACAGTTATCTCAGTTGTCTCAGTAGTATCAGTTTGTCTCAGTCAGTTTGTTGTCGTCAGATACAGTTATATCAGATTGTCTCAGATACAGTTATCTCAGATTGTCTCAGATACAGTTATCTCAGATTGTCAGATACAGTTATCTCAGATTGTCTCAGATACAGAGTTTATCTCAGTTCAGATACAGTTATCTCAGATTGTCTCAGATACAGAGTTATCTCAGATTGTCTCAGATACAGTTATCTCAGATTGTCTCAGTACAGTTATCTCAGATTGTCTCGCATACAGTTATCTCAGATTGTCTCAGATTCAGTTGTATCAGATTGTCTCAGATACAGTTATCTCAGATGTCAGTTATCTCAGATTGTCTCAGATACAGTTATCTCAGATTGTCTCACATACAGTTATCTCAGGTTGTCTCAGATACAGTTATCTCAGATTGTCTCAGATACAGTTATCTCAGATTGTCTCAGATACAGTTATCTCAGATTGTCTCAGATACAGTTATCTCAGTTTGTCTCAGATACAGTTATCTCAGTTTGTCTCACATACAGTTATCTCAGGTTGTCTCAGATACAGTTATCTCAGGTTGTCTCACATACAGTTATCTCAGGTTGTCTCAGATACAGTTATCTCAGATTGTCTCAGATACAGTTATCTCAGATTGTCTCAGATACAGTTATCTCAGTTTGTCTCACATACAGTTATCTCAGGTTGTCTCAGATACAGTTATCTCAGGTTGTCTCACATACAGTTATCTCAGGTTGTCTCAGATACAGTTATCTCAGGTTGTCTCAGATACAGTTATCTCAGGTTGTCTCAGATACAGTTATCTCAGATTGTCTCAGATACAGTTATCTCAGATTGTCTCAGATACAGTTATCTCAGGTTGTCTCAGATACAGTTATCTCAGATTGTCTCAGTCAGATACAGTTATCTCAGGTTGTCTCACATACAGTTATCTCAGGTTGTCTCAGATACAGTTATCTCAGATTGTCTCAGATACAGTTATCTCAGATTGTCTCAGATACAGTTATCTCAGATTGTCTCACATACAGTTATCTCAGATTGTCTCAGATACAGTTATCTCAGATTGTCTCAGATACAGTTATCTCAGTTTGTCTCAGATACAGTTATCTCAGGTTGTCTCAGATACAGTTATCTCAGATTGTCTCACATACAGTTATCTCAGTTTGTCTCAGATACAGTTATCTCAGGTTGTCTCAGTCAGATACAGTTATCTCAGATTGTCTCACATACAGTTATCTCAGATTGTCTCAGATACAGTTATCTCAGATTGTCTCAGTCAGATACAGTTATCTCAGGTTGTCTCAGATACAGTTATCTCAGATTGTCTCACATACAGTTATCTCAGATTGTCTCAGATACAGTTATCTCAGTTTGTCTCAGATACAGTTATCTCAGTTTGTCTCACATACAGTTATCTATGCTTATCTAAGGTTGTCTCAGATACAGTTATCTCAGGTTGTCTCACATACAGTTATCTCAGGTTGTCTCAGATACAGTTATCTCAGATTGTCTCAGATACAGTTATCTCAGATTGTCTCAGATACAGTTATCTCAGGTTGTCTCAGATACAGTTATCTCAGATTGTCTCAGTCAGATACAGTTATCTCAGTTTGTCTCAGATACAGTTATCTCAGGTTGTCTCAGATACAGTTATCTCAGGTTGTCTCAGATACAGTTATCTCAGATTGTCTCAGATACAGTTATCTCAGATTGTCTCAGATACAGTTATCTCAGTTTGTCTCACATACAGTTATCTCAGATTGTCTCAGTCAGATACAGTTATCTCAGGTTGTCTCACATACAGTTATCTCAGGTTGTCTCAGATACAGTTATCTCAGGTTGTCTCAGATACAGTTATCTCAGATTGTCTCAGATACAGTTATCTCAGATTGTCTCAGATACAGTTATCTCAGATTGTCTCACATACAGTTATCTCAGATTGTCTCAGTCAGATACAGTTATCTCAGATTGTCTCAGATACAGTTATATCAGATTGTCTCAGATACAGTTATCTCAGGTTGTCTCAGATACAGTTATCTCAGATTGTCTCACATACAGTTATCTCAGATTGTCTCAGATACAGTTATCTCAGGTTGTCTCAGATACAGTTATCTCAGGTTGTCTCACATACAGTTATCTCAGATTGTCTCAGATACAGTTATCTCAGATTGTCTCAGATACAGTTATCTCAGGTTGTCTCACATACAGTTATCTCAGATTGTCTCAGATACAGTTATCTCAGGTTGTCTCACATACAGTTATCTCAGATTGTCTCAGTCAGATACAGTTATCTCAGATTGTCTCACATACAGTTATCTCAGGTTGTCTCAGATACAGTTATCTCAGATTGTCTCAGATACAGTTATCTCAGATTGTCTCAGATACAGTTATCTCAGATTGTCTCAGATACAGTTATCTCAGATTGTCTCAGATACAGTTATCTCAGATTGTCTCAGATACAGTTATCTCAGATTGTCTCACATACAGTTATCTCAGATTGTCTCAGTCAGATACAGTTATCTCAGATTGTCTCAGATACAGTTATCTCAGTTTGTCTCAGATACAGTTATCTCAGATTGTCTCAGATACAGTTATCTCAGATTGTCTCAGTCAGATACAGTTATCTCAGATTGTCTCAGTCAGATACAGTTATCTCAGATTGTCTCAGTCAGATACAGTTATCTCAGATTGTCTCAGTCAGATACAGTTATCTCAGATTGTCTCAGATACAGTTATCTCAGATTGTCTCAGATACAGTTATCTCAGATTGTCTCAGTCAGATACAGTTATCTCAGATTGTCTCAGTCAGATACAGTTATCTCAGATTGTCTCAGATACAGTTATCTCAGATTGTCTCACATACAGTTATCTCAGATTGTCTCAGTCAGATACAGTTATCTCAGGTTGTCTCAGATACAGTTATCTCAGATTGTCTCAGATACAGTTATCTCAGATTGTCTCAGATACAGTTATCTCAGATTGTCTCACATACAGTTATCTCAGATTGTCTCAGATACAGTTATCTCAGATTGTCTCACATACAGTTATCTCAGATTGTCTCAGATACAGTTATCTCAGATTGTCTCAGTCAGATACAGTTATCTCAGATTGTCTCAGTCAGATACAGTTATCTCAGATTGTCTCACATACAGTTATCTCAGATTGTCTCAGATACAGTTATCTCAGATTGTCTCACATACAGTTATCTCAGGTTGTCTCAGATACAGTTATCTCAGATTGTCTCAGTCAGATACAGTTATCTCAGATTGTCTCAGTCAGATACAGTTATCTCAGATTGTCTCAGATACAGTTATCTCAGATTGTCTCAGATACAGTTATCTCAGATTGTCTCAGATACAGTTATCTCAGTTTGTCTCAGATACAGTTATCTCAGGTTGTCTCAGATACAGTTATCTCAGATTGTCTCAGTCAGATACAGTTATCTCAGATTGTCTCAGATACAGTTATCTCAGTTTGTCTCACATACAGTTATCTCAGATTGTCTCAGTCAGATACAGTTATCTCAGTTTGTCTCACATACAGTTATCTCAGGTTGTCTCAGATACAGTTATCTCAGGTTGTCTCACATACAGTTATCTCAGATTGTCTCACATACAGTTATCTCATATTGTCTCAGATACAGTTATCTCAGATTGTCTCAGTCAGATACAGTTATCTCATATTGTCTCAGATACAGTTATCTCAGATTGTCTCAGATACAGTTATCTCAGATTGTCTCAGATACAGTTATCTCAGATTGTCTCAGATACAGTTATCTCAGATTGTCTCAGATACAGTTATCTCAGATTGTCTCAGATTTATCTCAGATTGTCTCACTTACAGTTATCTCAGGTTGTCTCAGATACAGTTATCTCAGATTGTCTCAGATACAGTTATCTCAGATTGTCTCAGATACAGTTATCTCAGATTGTCTCAGATACAGTTATCTCAGATTGTCTCAGTCAGATACAGTTATCTCAGATTGTCTCAGATACAGTTATCTCAGATTGTCTCAGATACAGTTATCTCAGATTGTCTCACATACAATTATCTCAGATTGTCTCAGATTTATCTCAGATTGTCTCACATACAGTTATCTCAGATTGTCTCAGATACAGTTATCTCAGATTGTCTCAGATACAGTTATCTCAGATTGTCTCAGTCAGATACAGTTATCTCAGGTTGTCTCAGTCAGATACAGTTATCTCAGATTGTCTCAGATACAGTTATCTCAGATTGTCTCAGATACAGTTATCTCAGATTGTCTCAGATACAGTTATCTCAGATTGTCTCACGTACAGTTATCTCAGATTGTCTCAGATACAGTTATCTCAGATTGTCTCACATACAGTTATCTCAGATTGTCTCAGATACAGTTATCTCAGATTGTCTCAGTCAGATACAGTTATCTCAGATTGTCTCAGTCAGATACAGTTATCTCAGATTGTCTCACATACAGTTATCTCAGATTGTCTCAGATACAGTTATCTCAGATTGTCTCACATACAGTTATCTCAGGTTGTCTCAGATACAGTTATCTCAGATTGTCTCAGTCAGATACAGTTATCTCAGATTGTCTCAGTCAGATACAGTTATCTCAGATTGTCTCAGATACAGTTATCTCAGATTGTCTCAGATACAGTTATCTCAGATTGTCTCAGATACAGTTATCTCAGTTTGTCTCAGATACAGTTATCTCAGGTTGTCTCAGATACAGTTATCTCAGATTGTCTCAGTCAGATACAGTTATCTCAGATTGTCTCAGATACAGTTATCTCAGTTTGTCTCACATAGTTATCTCAGATTGTCTCAGTCAGATACAGTTATCTCAGATTGTCTCAGATACAGTTATCTCAGTTTGTCTCACATACAGTTATCTCAGATTGTCTCACATACAGTTATCTCATATTGTCTCAGATACAGTTATCTCAGATTGTCTCAGTCAGATACAGTTATCTCATATTGTCTCAGATACAGTTATCTCAGATTGTCTCAGATACAGTTATCTCAGATTGTCTCAGATACAGTTATCTCAGATTGTCTCAGATACAGTTATCTCAGATTGTCTCAGATACAGTTATCTCAGATTGTCTCAGATTTATCTCAGATTGTCTCACTTACAGTTATCTCAGGTTGTCTCAGATACAGTTATCTCAGATTGTCTCAGATACAGTTATCTCAGATTGTCTCAGATACAGTTATCTCAGATTGTCTCAGATACAGTTATCTCAGATTGTCTCAGTCAGATACAGTTATCTCAGATTGTCTCAGATACAGTTATCTCAGATTGTCTCACATACAATTATCTCAGATTGTCTCAGATTTATCTCAGATTGTCTCACATACAGTTATCTCAGATTGTCTCAGATACAGTTATCTCAGATTGTCTCAGATACAGTTATCTCAGATTGTCTCAGATACAGTTATCTCAGGTTGTCTCACATACAGTTATCTCAGATTGTCTCACATACAGTTATCTCAGATTGTCTCACATACAGTTATCTCAGATTGTCTCACATACAGTTATCTCAGATTGTCTCAGATACAGTTATCTCAGATTGTCTCAGATACAGTTATCTCAGATTGTCTCAGTCAGATACAGTTATCTCAGATTGTCTCAGTCAGATACAGTTATCTCAGATTGTCTCACATACAGTTATCTCAGATTGTCTCAGATACAGTTATCTCAGATTGTCTCACATACAGTTATCTCAGATTGTCTCAGATACAGTTATCTCAGATTGTCTCAGTCAGATACAGTTATCTCAGATTGTCTCAGTCAGATACAGTTATCTCAGATTGTCTCAGATACAGTTATCTCAGATTGTCTCAGATACAGTTATCTCAGGTTGTCTCAGATACAGTTATCTCAGTTTGTCTCAGATACAGTTATCTCAGGTTGTCTCAGATACAGTTATCTCAGATTGTCTCAGTCAGATACAGTTATCTCAGGTTGTCTCAGTCAGATACAGTTATCTCAGATTGTCTCAGATAAAGTTATCTCAGTTTGTCTCACATACAGTTATCTCAGATTGTCTCAGATACAGTTATCTCAGTTTGTCTCACATACAGTTATCTCAGGTTGTCTCAGATACAGTTATCTCAGGTTGTCTCACATACAGTTATCTCAGATTGTCTCACATACAGTTATCTCATATTGTCTCAGATACAGTTATCTCAGATTGTCTCAGTCAGATACAGTTATCTCATATTGTCTCAGATACAGTTATCTCAGATTGTCTCAGATACAGTTATCTCAGATTGTCTCAGATACAGTTATCTCAGATTGTCTCAGATACAGTTATCTCAGATTGTCTCAGATTTATCTCAGATTGTCTCACATACAGTTATCTCAGGTTGTCTCAGATACAGTTATCTCAGATTGTCTCAGATACAGTTATCTCAGATTGTTTCAGATACAGTTATCTCAGATTGTCTCACATACAGTTATCTCAGATTGTCTCAGTCAGATACAGTTATCTCAGGTTGTCTCACATACAGTTATCTCAGATTGTCTCACATACAGTTATCTCAGATTGTCTCACATACAGTTATCTCAGATTGTCTCAGATACAGTTATCTCAGGTTGTCTCAGATACAGTTATCTCAGATTGTCTCAGATACAGTTATCTCAGATTGTCTCAGATACAGTTATCTCAGATTGTCTCACATACAGTTATCTCAGGTTGTCTCAGTCAGATACAGTTATCTCAGGTTGTCTCACATACAGTTATCTCAGATTGTCTCACATACAGTTATCTCAGATTGTCTCAGATACAGTTATCTCAGGTTGTCTCAGATACAGTTATCTCAGATTGTCTCAGATACAGTTATCTCAGATTGTCTCAGATACAGTTATCTCAGATTGTCTCAGATACAGTTATCTCAGATTGTCTCAGATACAGTTATCTCAGATTGTCTCAGTCAGATACAGTTATCTCAGATTGTCTCAGTCAGATACAGTTATCTCAGATTGTCTCAGATACAGTTATCTCAGGTTGTCTCAGATACAGTTATCTCAGATTGTCTCAGATACAGTTATCTCCGGTTGTCTCACATACAGTTATCTCAGGTTGTCTCAGATACAGTTATCTCAGTTTGTCTCAGATACAGTTATCTCACATTGTTTATCTGACAGTTATGGATTGTTATAATAATAATAATAATAATAATAACTAGAACTGCACTCTGTCGAGTGCATACTTGCTTGTTGCACACTAGTAGGCCATAAATGGCCAACTAGTGCGCAAGCAGAGCGCGCAAGTACTTTCGACCGCTTAGTTTTTACACACTACACTAACGTTAAGCTTTATGGTTAGCTTTTTGACACTATCGATACTTTTATACACCCCAGAAACATAATGTTGTATTACTTACGTCATTACTTTGTATTACTTTGCTATTTTATTTTACTGATTATGTATATAGTATACAGTACGTATGACTAGCTCTAAATGATGACGTAAGACATACGTATACATATACTATATAGAGTGTAGTTGTAAGTTGATTAGCGGTATACTGTGGTTACTTTGCGCCAAAAACCGTGCCAGCCAACCCGCCATTTGATGCATATGCAAATAGCAAATTTGTGCCTGGTTTGCTGGGACCAGATTACATAAATGACCATATGTCTTACGTCATAATTTAGAGCTAGTCATACATATACACACCACGTACTCTGGTCCCAGCAGATCAGGCACAATTTGCTATTTTATTTTACTGATTATGTATATAGTATACGTATGACTAGCTCTAAATGATGACGTAAGACATACGTATACATATACTATATAGAGTATGTAGTTGTAAGTTGATTAGCGGTATACTGTGGTTACTTTGCGCCAAAAACCGTGACAGCCAACCCGCCACTTGATGCGTATGCAAATAAAACAGCAGATTTGTGCCTGGTTTGCTGGGACCAGATTACACAAATGACCATATTTCTTAAGTCATCATTGAGAGCTAGTCATACATATACACACCACGTACTCTGGTCCCAGCAGATCAGGCACAATTTGCTATTTTATTTGACTGATTATGTATATAGTATACATATGACTAGCTCTAAATGATGACGTAAGACATATGGTCATTTATGTAATCTGGTCCCAGCAAACCAGGCACGGATTTGCTGGGTTTTTTTGCAAACACATCAAATGGCGGGTTGGCTGTTACGTTGAACGAAGACCGGGCAAAATTATTACTTGCTCGCTCTGCTTGCGCAAGTAATAATAGTAATAACTAGAACTGCACTCTGTCGAGTGCATACTTGCTTGTTGCACACTAGTAGGCCATAAATGGCCAACTAGTGCGCAAGCAGAGCGCGCAAGTCCTTTCGACCGCTGTAAACTGTCAAATCTCAGTATCTCTGTGAAGGAACGTTTGAAATGATTAATGTTTAGATGTAACTATTTGCTACCTACTTTATACATATAAACATCTAGTATTATTAAGTATGATTCAATTTTCTATCTATATAAGAAATACTGTTTTATCGTTGTAGATATATTCTGGATCCCTTTTTAGTTTTTCTAGTCATACACATACACACCACGTACTCTGGTCCCAGCAGATCAGGCACAATTAGCTATTTTATTTTTTACTGATTATGTATATAGTATACGTATGACTAGCTCTAAATGATGACGTAAGAAATATATATAGTATATATATAGTATATAGGCATATACTATATACGTATACATATATACTCTATACTCTATACTGTATAAAGTGTGTAGTTGTAAGTTGATTAGCGGTATACTGTGGTTACTTTGCGCCAAAAACCGTGACAGCTGTTCCGCCATTTGAGGCTTACGCAGAAAAACATCAAATCTGTGCCTGTGTTGCTGGACCAAATGACCACAAATGACCATATTTCTTACGTCATCATTAAGAGCTAGTCATACACATACACACCACGTACTCTGGTCCCAGCAGATCAGGCACAATTTGCTATTTTATTTTTTACTGATTATGTATATAGTATACGTATGACTAGCTCTAAATGATGACGTAAGAAATATATATAGTATATATATAGTATATAGGCATATACTATATACGTATACATATATACTCTATACTCTATACTGTATAAAGTGTGTAGTTGTAAGTTGATTAGCGGTATACTGTGGTTACTTTGCGCCAAAAACCGTGACAGCTGTTCCGCCATTTGAGGCTTACGCAGAAAAACATAAAATCTGTGCCTGTGTTGCTGGACCAAATGACCACAAATGACCATATTTCTTACGTCATTATTAAGAGCTAGTCATACACATACACACCACGTACTCTGGTCCCAGCAGATCAGGCACAATTTGCTATTTAATTTTTTACTGATTATGTATATAGTATACGTATGACTAGCTCTAAATGATGACGTAAGAAATATATATAGTATATATATAGTATATAGGCATATACTATATATGTATACATATATACTCTATACTCTATACTGTATAAAGTGTGTAGTTGTAAGTTGATTAGCGGTATACTGTGGTTACTTTGCGCCAAAAACCGTGACAGCTGTTCCGCCATTTGAGGCTTACGCAGAAAAACATCAAATCTGTGCCTGTGTTGCTGGACCAATGATGACGAAATGACCATAATTCTTACGTCATCATTTAGAGCTAGTCATACACATACACACCACGTACTCTGGTCCCAGCAGATCAGGCACAATTTGCTATTTTATTTTTTACTGATTATGTATATAGTATACGTATGACTAGCTCTAAATGATGACGTAAGAAATATGGTCATTTCGTCATCATTGGTCCAGCAACACAGGCACAGATTTGATGTTTTTCTGCGTAAGCCTCGATTGGCGGAACAGCTGTCACGACGAAGGAGACCGGGCGAAAATATTACTTGCGCGCTCTGCTTGCGCAAGTAATAATAATAATAGTAATAATGGTGACAGGAGGAGCAGAGGGACAGCCCCCAGAGGGACAGCCCCCAGCAGCAGCAGCAGAAGGGCTCCCCCTACAGGCGAGCTAAGACCTCGTCCTTCCTGAAGAGGACCCGCTCGTGCGTGACAGCGAGTCGTGCGGTCGCTGTGGCGACGACGGCGACGGCGGCAGCACGACGACGACGCGCTCCGGACGGGAACGCCGCCTCCATGAAGTCCAAGTCGGCCGTCGCAGGTGATGATGATTGATGATGACCATGAACTGCCCGTTACCAGAGAACCGGGATTTATCCTCACGTAGAAATCATGACAATTCTCTGTAAAACCTCATGTTTCTGTATCAGTGGTGCTCGATGTTTTATATCAATGACCCCAAAAAGGATATGTAATTGGCCTCCGACCCCCCCCCATATGAAAATATGTTGTTCCAGGGACCCCCCCCCCCCAGAAGTTAATATTTGAGTTAAAAATGTTCGCTCTGAAAGAATATATATTCAAAGATTTGCGCCACATATTCACGATTTTTCAAAAATGGCAGACCTACAAGCTAGTAGATCTGCCTGCGTCCACGTGCACATCACGTGCACGACTGCACGTCAAATAAAAACAAAACAATAATATATATATTTTTAAACAATAATAAAAACATATATATATATACTGTATATATATATATATATATATACACAGTATATTTTTTTATAGGATTAAAACGTTGTGTTAAAGAAAAATATGTACAAGCTTTGTGAGCTTGTATATGTGTTTTTATTATTTGACAACTAATAAAATATAATAATGGTTAAAGTGGTTAAAAGTATTGTGATGCTGTACTAACACACTGGGGACCCCCTTGGGTAATATGCTGTACTAACACACTGGGGACCCCCTTGGGTAATATTCTGTACTAACACACTGGGGACCCCCTTGGGTAATATGCTGTACTAACACACTGGGGACCCCCTTGGGTAATATTCTGTACTAACACACTGGGGACCCCCTTGGGTAATATGCTGTACTAACACACTGGGGACCCCCTTGGGTAATATGCTGTACTAACACAGGGACCCCCTTGGGTAATATGCTGTACTAACACACTGGGGACCCCCTTGGGTAATATGCTGTACTAACACACTGGGGACCCCCTTGGGTAATATGCTGTACTAACACACTGGGGACCCCCTTGGGTAATATGCTGTACTAACACACTGGGGACCCCCTTGGGTAATATTCTGTACTAACACACTGGGGACCCCCTTGGGTAATATGCTGTACTAACACACTGGGGACCCCCTTGGGTAATATTCTGTACTAACACACTGGGGACCCCCTTGGGTAATATGCTGTACTAACACACTGGGGACCCCCTTGGGTAATATGCTGTACTAACACAGGGACCCCCTTGGGTAATATGCTGTACTAACACACTGGGGACCCCCTTGGGTAATATGCTGTACTAACACACTGGGGACCCCCTTGGGTAATATGCTGTACTAACACACTGGGGACCCCCTTGGGTAATATGCTGTACTAACACACTGGGGACCCCCTTGGGTAATATTCTGTACTAACACACTGGGGACCCCCTTGGGTAATATGCTGTACTAACACACTGGGGACCCCCTTAGGTAATATGCTGTACTAACACACTGGGGACCCCCTTGGGTAATATTCTGTACTAACACACTGGGGACCCCCTTGGGTAATATGCTGTACTAACACACTGGGGACCCCCTTGGGTAATATGCTGTACTAACACACTGGGGACCCCCTTGGGTAATATGCTGTACTAACACACTGGGGACCCCCTTGGGTAATATGCTGTACTAACACACTGGGGACCCCCTTGGGTAATATTCTGTACTATAACACACTGGGGACCCCCTTGGGTAATATGCTGTACTAACACACTGGGGACCCCCTTGGGTAATATTCTGTACTAACACACTGGGGACCCCCTTGGGTAATATGCTGTACTAACACACTGGGGACCCCCTTGGGTAATATGCTGTACTAACACACTGGGGACCCCCTTGGGTAATATGCTGTACTAACACACTGGGGACCCCCTTGGGTAATATGCTGTACTAACACACTGGGGACCCCCTTGGGTAATATGCTGTACTAACACACTGGGGACCCCCTTGGGTAATATGCTGTACTAACACACTGGGGACCCCCTTGGGTAATATTCTGTACTATAACACACTGGGGACCCCCTTGGGTAATATGCTGTACTAACACACTGGGGACCCCCTTGGATAATATTCTGTACTAACACACTGGGGACCCCCTTGGGTAATATGCTGTACTAACACACTGGGGACCCCCTTGGGTAATATTCTGTACTAACACACTGGGGACCCCCTTAGGTAATATGCTGTACTATAACACACTGGGGACCCCCTTGGGTAATATGCTGTACTAACACAGGGACCCCCTTGGGTAATATGCTGTACTAACACACTGGGGACCCCCTTGGGCAATATGCTGTACTAACACACTGGGGACCCCCTTGGGTAATATGCTGTACTAACACACTGGGGACCCCCTTGGGTAATATGCTGTACTAACACACTGGGGACCCCCTTGGGTAATATTCTGTACTAACACACTGGGGACCCCCTTGGGTAATATGCTGTACTAACACACTGGGGACCCCCTTAGGTAATATGCTGTACTAACACACTGGGGACCCCCTTGGGTAATATTCTGTACTAACACACTGGGGACCCCCTTGGGTAATATGCTGTACTAACACACTGGGGACCCTCTTGGGTAATATGCTGTACTAACACACTGGGGACCCCCTTGGGTAATATGCTGTACTAACACACTGGGGACCCCCTTGGGTAATATACTGTACTAACACACTGGGGACCCCCTTGGGTAATATGCTGTACTAACACACTGGGGACCCCCTTGGGTAATATTCTGTACTATAACACACTGGGGACCCCCTTGGGTAATATGCTGTACTAACACACTGGGGACCCCCTTGGGTAATATTCTGTACTATAACACACTGGGGACCCCCTTGGGTAATATGCTGTACTAACACACTGGGGACCCCCTTGGGTAATATGCTGTACTAACACACTGGGGACCCCCTTGGGTAATATGCTGTACTAACACACTGGGGACCCCCTTGGGTAATATGCTGTACTAACACACTGGGGACCCCCTTGGGTAATATGCTGTACTAACACACTGGGGACCCCCTTGGGTAATATGCTGTACTAACACACTGGGGACCCCCTTAGGTAATATGCTGTACTAACACACTGGGGACCCCCTTGGGTAATATGCTGTACTAACACACTGGGGACCCCCTTGGGTAATATGCTGTACTAACACACTGGGGACCCCCTTGGGTAATATGCTGTACTAACACACTGGGGACCCCCTTGGGTAATATGCTGTACTAACACACTGGGGACCCCCTTGGGTAATATGCTGTACTAACACACTGGGGACCCCCTTGGGTAATATGCTGTACTAACACACTGGGGACCCCCTTGGGTAATATGCTGTACTAACACACTGGGGACCCCCTTGGGTAATATGCTGTACTAACACACTGGGGACCCCCTTGGGTAATATGCTGTACTAACACACTGGGGACCCCCTTGGGTAATATGCTGTACTAACACACTGGGGACCCCCTTGGGTAATATGCTGTACTAACACACTGGGGACCCCCTTGGGTAATATTCTGTACTATAACACACTGGGGACCCCCTTGGGTAATATTCTGTACTAACACACTGGGGACCCCCTTGGGTAATATGCTGTACTAACACACTGGGGACCCCCTTGGGTAATATTCTGTACTATAACACACTGGGGACCCCCTTGGGTAATATGCTGTACTAACACACTGGGGACCCCCTTGGGTAATATTCTGTACTAACACACTGGGGACCCCCTTGGGTAATATGCTGTACTAACACACTGGGGACCCCCTTGGGTAATATGCTGTACTAACACACTGGGGACCCCCTTGGGTAATATTCTGTACTAACACACTGGGGACCCCCTTGGGTAATATGCTGTACTAACACACTGGGGACCCCCTTGGGTAATATGCTGTACTAACACACTGGGGACCCCCTTGGGTAATATTCTGTACTAACACACTGGGGACCCCCTTGGGTAATATGCTGTACTAACACACTGGGGACCCCCTTGGGTAATATTCTGTACTAACACACTGGGGACCCCCTTGGGTAATATTTGGCACCGGGTGAAAAAATGGGCTACAAAAGCAATGGATAAAGTGAACTTTATTACTGTCCATTACATTTGACATAACATGGAAATGTGTCTTACGGCAGTCAGTTTGCAACAATAAAAACAATATTACATAAAATACACAGATGCATTTTAAATGTCCACGAGCAGTATTGGCACAAACAACGTGCTTCGGCCTTCTGCCTGATGGTAAACAAATCTGAATGTCCTTTTTTAGTTACGAAGCGGTTCTATACATCCTGAAGTTGCAATAGTTTGTCTCAAATGATAAAAATGCAGGAAAAAATATATAAATCTCTAATGCCTTTTTTCACCTTAGAAATATTGCACGAATCAGAGCCTATTTGTCCTTGGACGATGCAAAAACGCTAATCCACGCCTTTGTTTTTTCTCGGCTTGATTACAGCAGAAATGCAGCAGCCAGAGTTTTAACTATAGAACTAAGATGAGAGAACATATTACTCCAGTTTTGGCTTCACTGCACTGGCTTCCGGTTGTTTTTAGGATTGATTTAAAAATTATTTTACTTGTTTATAAAGCTTTCAATGGTCTCGCACCTTCCTACCTACATGACTGCCTGCCTAAATATGTCCCAAACCGCCCCCTAAGGTCTTCCACTGCTGGCCTGCTCGCTTTGCCTAAAAAAATGGCAACTAAAAAATACGGGGAAGCATCTTTTTGCTTCTACGGGCCGACGGCATGGAACAAGCTCCCACTGTACCTTCGACAGGCAGCCTCTGTAGACATTTTTAAAGCACAGCTCAAGACCGTCTTCTACAACATTGCTTTTAATTGATATTAAATCTTTTGTTATTCATGTCCTCCCTGTATTGCATTACTGCTTGTTTTTTTAATGTCGTTGCCTTGCTTTTCTTTTTTTTCCTCCATTGCTCTGTAAAGCACTTTAAGCTGCATTTCATGTCATGAAAGGTGCTATACAAATAAAGTTTTATTATTATTATTATTATTATTATTGTTATAATGGTTACCGCCCCTATACTCTCTCTCTCTCTGTCAGGTATCTTCTCCAATAAGTCCTCTCCAGCAGCCTCAGTGAGGACTACCATCTGGGTGCGGGGCAGTCCCATCTGGGTGCGGGGCAGTCCCATGGGCCTGTCCCCTCGGCCGGCCCCTCGGCCCATGAAGGCCTGCCCCCCGTGGGCACCCCACGCCACCCCCCCCAGGCTGCCCGCCCTGCCCAGGCCGTGGTGGCCGTCGTCGCTGGACAGCGGGCGCGGCGGCGGCGGCAGGCCGCCGCAGCAGCAGTGCATCCTCACCGCCATCAAGCCGTCCAACGTGGACAAAGAGAAGGTGAAGTTCTTCCGGTCGGACTTCACCTACAACCCTCAGTTCCAGTACAGCCAGCCCGTGGGTCCGGTGGTGCTGGCCCGGCACAGCCAGGCCTCGGACCGCTTCCTCACACAGGTACGGACCAGTGTTGTTTTCGTCGACTAAAACTAAGACGGAAAATGTTCGTCGACTACCTTTTTTCACTGACTAAAACTAAATGAAAACAAAATAAAAATGAATCTATGATGACTAAAACTAAGACTAAATATACTGACAATTTCGTCAACAAATAAAAACTAGACTAAAATGTTAGGAAGGGACTAGTGGACAAGAGATCCAGTTTTATGCTGGGTTGCATGCTGAAAATAGTGTAACCAAAGTGCAACCAAAGTGTAAAATATATGTCATTACAACGACATCAAGGCCTGTCAAAACACATTTTAGTCGACTAAATCAACTGTAGATTTAGTCGACTAAAATCGTATGACATTTAGTCGACTAACACAGGTACGGTAGGAAGGACCGCTTCCTCACACAGGTAGGAACACAGCAAGATTATATAAGAAGAAAAACAAAACAAATAGTGTTGTCTCAGAAGGGTGCTGTCATCTGGAGAGGGACAAAGAGAATGGCTGGCAAGCCCTCTTTTATAGAGCGTCGCAGTCCCTCCCCCTTTCAGAACGACGAGTGGCCCAGGAAATGATTCTCCATTCATTTCCTCCATAGGCTTTTCCTAAAGTATTTATATAAAGACGGTTACGTCGCGGACAAAGCCAACTCGGATCGTGACAAATCATGACAATGAACACAATATATTGGGCCGATCAAATCGATAGAAAGAAGAAAATAAAGGCAGGAGACAACACTATTTGTTTTGTTTTGTTGTTAACCACACATCCACACTACAACACACCTTCACCATATTAACCACACATCCACACTACAACACACCTTCACCATATTAACCACACATCCACTACAACACACCTTCACCATATTAACCACACATCCACACTACAACACACCTTCACCATATTAACCACACATCCACACTACAACACACCTTCACCATATTAACCTCACATCCACACTACAACACACCTTCACCATATTAACCACACATCCACACTACAACACACCTTCACCATGTTAACCACACATCAACACTACAACACACCTTCACCATATTAACCACACATCCACACTACAACACACCTTCACCATGTTAACCTCACATCCACACTACAACACACCTTCACCATATTAACCACACATCCACACTACAACACACCTTCACCATATTAACCTCACATCCACACTACAACACACCTTCACCATATTAACCACACATCCACACTACAACACACCTTCACCATGTTAACCTCACATCCACACTACAACACACCTTCACCATGTTAACCACACATCCACACTACAACACACCTTCACCATATTAACCACACATCCACACTACAACACACCTTCACCATATTAACCACACATCCACACTACAACACACCTTCACCATATTAACCACACATCCACACTACAACACACCTTCACCATGTTAACCACACATCCACACTACAACACACCTTCACCATGTTAACCACACATCCACACTACAACACACCTTCACCATACTAACCACACATCCACACTACAACACACCTTCACCATATTAACCACACATCCACACTACAACACACCTTCACCATGTTAACCACACATCCACACTACAACACACCTTCACCATATTAACCTCACATCCACACTACAACACACCTTCACCATATTAACCACACATCCACACTACAACACACCTTCACCATATTAACCACACATCCACACTACAACACACCTTCACCATGTTAACCTCACATCCACACTACAACACACCTTCACCATGTTAACCACACATCCACACTACAACACACCTTCACCATATTAACCACACATCCACACTACAACACACCTTCACCATGTTAACCACACATCCACACTACAACACACCTTCACCATATTAACCTCACATCCACACTACAACACACCTTCACCATATTAACCTCACATCCACACTACAACACACCTTCACCATATTAACCACACATCCACACTACAACACACCTTCACCATATTAACCTCACATCCACACTACAACACACCTTCACCATGTTAACCACACATCCACACTACAACACACCTTCACCATATTAACCACACATCCACACTACAACACACCTTCACCATATTAACCTCACATCCACACTACAACACACCTTCACCATGTTAACCACACATCCACTACAACACACCTTCACCATATTAACCACACATCCACACTACAACACACCTTCACCACATTAACCACACATCCACACTACAACACACCTTCACCATATTAACCACACATCCACACTACAACACACCTTCACCATATTAACCACACATCCACACTACAACACACCTTCACCATATTAACCTCACATCCACACTACAACACACCTTCACCATATTAACCACACATCCACACTACAACACACCTTCACCATGTTAACCTCACATCCACACTACAACACACCTTCACCATGTTAACCACACATCCACACTACAACACACCTTCACCATATTAACCACACATCCACACTACAACACACCTTCACCATATTAACCACACATCCACACTACAACACACCTTCACCATATTAACCACACATCCACACTACAACACACCTTCACCATGTTAACCACACATCCACACTACAACACACCTTCACCATGTTAACCACACATCCACACTACAACACACCTTCACCATGTTAACCACACATCCACACTACAACACACCTTCACCATATTAACCACACATCCACACTACAACACACCTTCACCATGTTAACCACACATCCACACTACAACACACCTTCACCATATTAACCACACATCCACACTACAACACACCTTCACCATATTAACCACACATCCACACTACAACACACCTTCACCATATTAACCACACATCCACTACAACACACCTTCACCATGTTAACCACACATCCACACTACAACACACCTTCACCATATTAACCACACATCCACACTACAACACACCTTCACCATATTAACCACACATCCACACTACAACACACCTTCACCATGTTAACCACACATCCACACTACAACACACCTTCACCATATTAACCACACATCCACACTACAACACACCTTCACCATGTTAACCACACATCCACACTACAACACACCTTCACCATGTTAACCTCACATCCACACTACAACACACCTTCACCATATTAACCACACATCCACACTACAACACACCTTCACCATGTTAACCACACATCCACACTACAACACACCTTCACCATATTAACCACACATCCACACTACAACACACCTTCACCATATTAACCACACATCCACACTACAACACACCTTCACCATATTAACCACACATCCACACTACAACACACCTTCACCATATTAACCTCACATCCACACTACAACACACCTTCACCATATTAACCTCACATCCACACTACAACACACCTTCACCACATTAACCACACATCCACACTACAACACACCTTCACCATGTTAACCACACATCCACACTACAACACACCTTCACCATGTTAACCACACATCCACACTACAACACACCTTCACCATGTTAACCACACATCCACACTACAACACACCTTCACCATATTAACCTCACATCCACACTACAACACACCTTCACCATATTAACCTCACATCCACACTACAACACACCTTCACCATGTTAACCACACATCCACACTACAACACACCTTCACCATATTAACCTCACATCCACACTACAACACACCTTCACCATATTAACCTCACATCCACACTACAACACACCTTCACCATATTAACCTCACATCCACACTACAACACACCTTCACCATATTAACCACACATCCACACTACAACACACCTTCACCATGTTAACCACACATCCACACTACAACACACCTTCACCATGTTAACCTCACATCCACACTACAACACACCTTCACCATGTTAACCTCACATCCACACTACAACACACCTTCACCATATTAACCACACATCCACACTACAACACACCTTCACCATATTAACCACACATCCACTACAACACACCTTCACCATATTAACCACACATCCACACTACAACACACCTTCACCATGTTAACCACACATCCACACTACAACACACCTTCACCATGTTAACCTCACATCCACACTACAACACACCTTCACCATATTAACCTCACATCCACACTACAACACACCTTCACCATATTAACCACACATCCACACTACAACACACCTTCACCATATTAACCACACATCCACACTACAACACACCTTCACCATATTAACCACACATCCACACTACAACACACCTTCACCATATTAACCACACATCCACACTACAACACACCTTCACCATGTTAACCTCACATCCACACTACAACACACCTTCACCATATTAACCACACATCCACACTACAACACACCTTCACCATGTTAACCACACATCCACACTACAACACACCTTCACCATGTTAACCACACATCCACACTACAACACACCTTCACCATATTAACCACACATCCACTACAACACACCTTCACCATATTAACCACACATCCACACTACAACACACCTTCACCATATTAACCACACATCCACACTACAACACACCTTCACCATATTAACCACACATCCACACTACAACACACCTTCACCATATTAACCACACATCCACACTACAACACACCTTCACCATATTAACCACACATCCACACTACAACACACCTTCACCATGTTAACCACACATCCACACTACAACACACCTTCACCATATTAACCTCACATCCACACTACAACACACCTTCACCACATTAACCACACATCCACACTACAACACACCTTCACCATGTTAACCTCACATCCACTACAACACACCTTCACCATGTTAACCTCACATCCACACTACAACACACCTTCACCATATGAACCTCACATCCACACTACAACACACCTTCACCACATTAACCACACATCCACACTACAACACACCTTCACCATATTAACCACACATCCACACTACAACACACCTTCACCATATTAACCACACATCCACTACAACACACCTTCACCATATTAACCACACATCCACACTACAACACACCTTCACCATATTAACCACACATCCACTACAACACACCTTCACCATATTAACCTCACATCCACACTACAACACACCTTCACCATATTAACCACACATCCACTACAACACACCTTCACCATATTAACCTCACATCCACACTACAACACACCTTCACCATGTTAACCACACATCCACATTACAACACACCTTCACCATATTAACCACACATCCACTACAACACACCTTCACCATGTTAACCACACATCCACATTACAACACACCTTCACCATATTAACCACACATCCACACTACAACACACCTTCACCATATTAACCACACATCCACACTACAACACACCTTCACCATGTTAACCACACATCCACACTACAACACACCTTCACCATATTAACCACACATCCACACTACAACACACCTTCACCATATTAACCACACATCCACTACAACACACCTTCACCATATTAACCACACATCCACACTACAACACACCTTCACCATATTAACCACACATCCACTACAACACACCTTCACCATATTAACCTCACATCCACACTACAACACACCTTCACCATATTAACCACACATCCACTACAACACACCTTCACCATATTAACCTCACATCCACACTACAACACACCTTCACCATGTTAACCACACATCCACACTACAACACACCTTCACCATGTTAACCACACATCCACATTACAACACACCTTCACCATATTAACCACACATCCACACTACAACACACCTTCACCATATTAACCACACATCCACACTACAACACACCTTCACCATGTTAACCTCACATCCACACTACAACACACCTTCACCATATTAACCACACATCCACACTACAACACACCTTCACCATGTTAACCACACATCCACACTACAACACACCTTCACCATATTAACCACACATCCACACTACAACACACCTTCACCATATTAACCACACATCCACACTACAACACACCTTCACCATATTAACCACACATCCACACTACAACACACCTTCACCATATTAACCACACATCCACACTACAACACACCTTCACCATATTAACCACACATCCACTACAACACACCTTCACCATGTTAACCACACATCCACACTACAACACACCTTCACCATGTTAACCTCACATCCACACTACAACACACCTTCACCATATTAACCACACATCCACACTACAACACACCTTCACCATATTAACCACACATCCACACTACAACACACCTTCACCATATTAACCACACATCCACACTACAACACACCTTCACCATATTAACCACACATCCACACTACAACACACCTTCACCATATTAACCACACATCCACACTACAACACACCTTCACCATATTAACCACACATCCACACTACAGCACACCTTCACCATATTAACCTCACATCCACACTACAACACACCTTCACCATATTAACCTCACATCCACACTACAACACACCTTCACCATATTAACCACACATCCACACTACAACACACCTTCACCATATTAACCACACATCCACACTACAACACACCTTCACCATATTAACCACACATCCACACTACAACACACCTTCACCATATTAACCACACATCCACACTACAGCACACCTTCACCATATTAACCTCACATCCACACTACAACACACCTTCACCATATTAACCTCACATCCACACTACAACACACCTTCACCATATTAACCACACATCCACACTACAACACACCTTCACCATATTAACCACACATCCACACTACAACACACCTTCACCATATTAACCACACATCCACACTACAACACACCTTCACCATGTTAACCACACATCCACACTACAACACACCTTCACCATGTTAACCTCACATCCACACTACAACACACCTTCACCATATTAACCACACATCCACACTACAACACACCTTCACCATGTTAACCACACATCCACACTACAACACACCTTCACCATATTAACCACACATCCACACTACAACACACCTTCACCATATTAACCACACATCCACACTACAACACACCTTCACCATGTTAACCACACATCCACACTACAACACACCTTCACCATGTTAACCACACATCCACACTACAACACACCTTCACCATGTTAACCACACATCCACACTACAACACACCTTCACCATATTAACCTCACATCCACACTACAACACACCTTCACCATATTAACCACACATCCACACTACAACACACCTTCACCATGTTAACCACACATCCACACTACAACACACCTTCACCATATTAACCTCACATCCACACTACAACACACCTTCACCATATTAACCTCACATCCACACTACAACACACCTTCACCATATTAACCTCACATCCACACTACAACACACCTTCACCATATTAACCACACATCCACACTACAACACACCTTCACCATGTTAACCACACATCCACACTACAACACACCTTCACCATGTTAACCTCACATCCACACTACAACACACCTTCACCATATTAACCTCACATCCACACTACAACACACCTTCACCATATTAACCACACATCCACACTACAACACACCTTCACCATATTAACCACACATCCACACTACAACACACCTTCACCATATTAACCACACATCCACACTACAACACACCTTCACCATATTAACCACACATCCACACTACAACACACCTTCACCATGTTAACCTCACATCCACACTACAACACACCTTCACCATATTAACCACACATCCACACTACAACACACCTTCACCATGTTAACCACACATCCACACTACAACACACCTTCACCATGTTAACCACACATCCACACTACAACACACCTTCACCATATTAACCACACATCCACTACAACACACCTTCACCATATTAACCACACATCCACACTACAACACACCTTCACCATATTAACCACACATCCACACTACAACACACCTTCACCATATTAACCACACATCCACACTACAACACACCTTCACCATATTAACCACACATCCACACTACAACACACCTTCACCATATTAACCACACATCCACACTACAACACACCTTCACCATGTTAACCACACATCCACACTACAACACACCTTCACCATATTAACCTCACATCCACACTACAACACACCTTCACCACATTAACCACACATCCACACTACAACACACCTTCACCATGTTAACCTCACATCCACTACAACACACCTTCACCATGTTAACCTCACATCCACACTACAACACACCTTCACCATATGAACCTCACATCCACACTACAACACACCTTCACCACATTAACCACACATCCACACTACAACACACCTTCACCATATTAACCTCACATCCACACTACAACACACCTTCACCATATTAACCTCACATCCACACTACAACACACCTTCACCACATTAACCACACATCCACACTACAACACACCTTCACCATGTTAACCACACATCCACACTACAACACACCTTCACCATGTTAACCACACATCCACACTACAACACACCTTCACCATGTTAACCACACATCCACACTACAACACACCTTCACCATATTAACCTCACATCCACACTACAACACACCTTCACCATATTAACCTCACATCCACACTACAACACACCTTCACCATGTTAACCACACATCCACACTACAACACACCTTCACCATATTAACCTCACATCCACACTACAACACACCTTCACCATATTAACCTCACATCCACACTACAACACACCTTCACCATATTAACCTCACATCCACACTACAACACACCTTCACCATATTAACCACACATCCACACTACAACACACCTTCACCATGTTAACCACACATCCACACTACAACACACCTTCACCATGTTAACCTCACATCCACACTACAACACACCTTCACCATGTTAACCTCACATCCACACTACAACACACCTTCACCATATTAACCACACATCCACACTACAACACACCTTCACCATATTAACCACACATCCACTACAACACACCTTCACCATATTAACCACACATCCACACTACAACACACCTTCACCATGTTAACCACACATCCACACTACAACACACCTTCACCATGTTAACCTCACATCCACACTACAACACACCTTCACCATATTAACCACACATCCACACTACAACACACCTTCACCATATTAACCACACATCCACACTACAACACACCTTCACCATATTAACCACACATCCACACTACAACACACCTTCACCATGTTAACCTCACATCCACACTACAACACACCTTCACCATATTAACCACACATCCACACTACAACACACCTTCACCATGTTAACCACACATCCACACTACAACACACCTTCACCATGTTAACCACACATCCACACTACAACACACCTTCACCATATTAACCACACATCCACTACAACACACCTTCACCATATTAACCACACATCCACACTACAACACACCTTCACCATATTAACCACACATCCACACTACAACACACCTTCACCATATTAACCACACATCCACACTACAACACACCTTCACCATATTAACCACACATCCACACTACAACACACCTTCACCATATTAACCACACATCCACACTACAACACACCTTCACCATGTTAACCACACATCCACACTACAACACACCTTCACCATATTAACCTCACATCCACACTACAACACACCTTCACCATGTTAACCACACATCCACACTACAACACACCTTCACCATATTAACCACACATCCACACTACAACACACCTTCACCATATTAACCACACATCCACACTACAACACACCTTCACCATGTTAACCACACATCCACACTACAACACACCTTCACCATATTAACCTCACATCCACACTACAACACACCTTCACCATGTTAACCACACATCCACACTACAACACACCTTCACCATATTAACCACACATCCACACTACAACACACCTTCACCACATTAACCACACATCCACACTACAACACACCTTCACCATGTTAACCTCACATCCACTACAACACACCTTCACCATGTTAACCTCACATCCACACTACAACACACCTTCACCATATGAACCTCACATCCACACTACAACACACCTTCACCACATTAACCACACATCCACACTACAACACACCTTCACCATATTAACCACACATCCACACTACAACACACCTTCACCATATTAACCACACATCCACTACAACACACCTTCACCATATTAACCACACATCCACACTACAACACACCTTCACCATATTAACCACACATCCACTACAACACACCTTCACCATATTAACCTCACATCCACACTACAACACACCTTCACCATGTTAACCACACATCCACATTACAACACACCTTCACCATATTAACCACACATCCACATTACAACACACCTTCACCATATTAACCACACATCCACTACAACACACCTTCACCATGTTAACCACACATCCACATTACAACACACCTTCACCATATTAACCACACATCCACACTACAACACACCTTCACCATATTAACCACACATCCACACTACAACACACCTTCACCATATTAACCACACATCCACACTACAACACACCTTCACCATGTTAACCTCACATCCACACTACAACACACCTTCACCATATTAACCACACATCCACACTACAACACACCTTCACCATGTTAACCACACATCCACACTACAACACACCTTCACCATATTAACCACACATCCACACTACAACACACCTTCACCATGTTAACCACACATCCACACTACAACACACCTTCACCATATTAACCACACATCCACACTACAACACACCTTCACCATATTAACCTCACATCCACACTACAACACACCTTCACCATATTAACCTCACATCCACACTACAACACACCTTCACCATATTAACCACACATCCACTACAACACACCTTCACCATGTTAACCTCACATCCACACTACAACACACCTTCACCATATTAACCACACATCCACACTACAACACACCTTCACCATATTAACCACACATCCACACTACAACACACCTTCACCATATTAACCACACATCCACACTACAACACACCTTCACCATATTAACCACACATCCACACTACAACACACCTTCACCATATTAACCACACATCCACACTACAACACACCTTCACCATATTAACCACACATCCACACTACAGCACACCTTCACCATATTAACCTCACATCCACACTACAACACACCTTCACCATATTAACCTCACATCCACACTACAACACACCTTCACCATATTAACCACACATCCACACTACAACACACCTTCACCATATTAACCACACATCCACACTACAACACACCTTCACCATATTAACCACACATCCACACTACAACACACCTTCACCATATTAACCACACATCCACACTACAACACACCTTCACCATATTAACCACACATCCACACTACAACACACCTTCACCATATTAACCACACATCCACACTACAACACACCTTCACCATATTAACCTCACATCCACACTACAACACACCTTCACCATATTAACCACACATCCACACTACAACACACCTTCACCATATTAACCACACATCCACTACAACACACCTTCACCATATTAACCACACATCCACACTACAACACACCTTCACCATGTTAACCACACATCCACACTACAACACACCTTCACCATGTTAACCACACATCCACACTACAACACACCTTCACCATATTAACCACACATCCACACTACAACACACCTTCACCATATTAACCACACATCCACAATACAACACACCTTCACCATGTTAACCACACATCCACACTACAACACACCTTCACCATATTAACCACACATCCACACTACAACACACCTTCACCATATTAACCACACATCCACACTACAACACACCTTCACCATGTTAACCACACATCCACACTACAACACACCTTCACCATATTAACCACACATCCACACTACAACACACCTTCACCATATTAACCACACATCCACACTACAACACACCTTCACCATGTTAACCACACATCCACACTACAACACACCTTCACCATATTAACCACACATCCACACTACAACACACCTTCACCACATTAACCTCACATCCACACTGACACCACTGATCTCACTGACTTCCACATCTCATACATGCTGTAAGCATTCTTTACACATTAAGTTAATATTAGTCATATCTTGTAAATAAATGATTGTTCTTTTGAACACTGCTACTGCGTCCTCCTCAATTTGTGCTGGCCCAACGGGCCGGGTTACGACATCAGTGTGTGGTCCAACATGTGGTCTGGTCTCCCCCTGGCAGGCTGTCAGGATCATGGAGCTGGCCCTGAAGAAGTACGGCAGCTACGAGACGTTTGAGCAGACCACGGGAGGAAACCTGCTGACCAGGAGCAGAGTCTGGACCGACGTCAGGAAGTACATGGAGAAGGAGGGCTGTGTGGGAGAGGTGAGAGTTTAAACCTTATAATACATTATGGAGGGCTGTGTGGGAGAGGTGGGAGTTTATACCTTATAATTAGGGCTATAGTATCAATCAATTAAAATATTTAACTTGATTAATCGCATGATTGTCCATAGTTAACTGTGATTAATCGCAAATGAATCGCATATTTTGTATACGTTCTAAATATACCTTAAATCAGTGGTTTTCAAGATTTTTCATAATATCAAGGCCCATTATTTATTCTGCATTTGAGCCACGGAACCACCATTTGATGAGATTTAGCCTTCCAGACCCAAACTAAAGAACTGTATTGATGTTGGCCAATGGTACCATTACGAGAGATAACCATGTTGATCAAAATAACATTTTTTCTAAGTTTTCTAATTGTGTAGACTCACTGGGAGAGAGAGAGAGAGGGGGAGAGAGGCGGGGCTCACTGACTGCCTGCATTCACATGCATGCGTCTCTCAACCATTCTGTCAAACTTCACAGTGCGTTAATCGCGTATTAAAAAAATTAGTGCCGTTAAAAGGATTGTGAGTTAACTAGTTAATAGTGCGTTAACTTTGACAGCCCTAGTTATAATACATTATGGAGGGCTGTGTGGGAGAGGTGGGAGTTCATACACTAGATAGAATACAGCTTGTGAGCTTGTAGATCTGATGTGGCTGTGTGCGTGTGTGTGCGTGTACGTGTGCGTCTGTGTGTGTGTGTGTGTGCGTGCGTGCCACACAGATCGTGGTGCACGTGACAGACGACCTCCTGTCCAGAGCGTCCATGACGGTGGTCAACTGTAGACCAACGCTGACCATCAACATCTGCACCGCCCGAGAACACTGGCTGGAGGGCATGCTACAGCACGAGATAGGTACTGTACATATTACTGTATTTACTGTACATATTACTGTATTTACTGTACATATCACTGTATTTACTGTACATATTACTGTACATTTTACGCTGCGACGCGTTGTGAGCTTGTAGATCTGCTATTTTCAGCATGCAACCAAGTTTAAAATGACTTCTACTGGATCTCTTGTCCACTAGTCCCTTCCTAACATTTTAGTCTAGTGTTTATTTTTATTATTCTAAATATACTGACAATTCTTATTGATGAAATTGTCAGTATATTTAGCCTTAGTTTTAGTCATCTTAGGTTAGTTTTCATTTAGTTTCCATTTAGTTTTCGTCAGTGGGAAAAGGAAGTCGACGAACATGTTGTTGTCATAGTCGTAGTTGTCGTAGTTGTCATAGTTGTCATAGTTGTCATAGTCGTAATCAGTCAGTGAGAATGAGAAATGAGAATATACTCATATTCAAATACTGCCCATCTCTGATGGGCAAAATACATTGAAAATGTATTTTGATACAAAATACAAATACTGGGTCAAGAAATGTATCTAAATACAAAATACATCTCATTTCTTCCATCCCAGCGAAATACAAGCTTGTAGGTCTGCTATTTTTGAAAAATCGAAGAACGACTGACATTTTTAGGTCAGAATGGGTTCGTCAGACCAGTGGAAACCTCGTATGAATCTGATCTCAGGTCAGAATGGGTTAAAAGAAAATTCTTCCCTTATGGGGGTCCATGGCATGTTTTCAAATGGGGGGGGGGGGGGTCCTTGACATGAAAAGGCTTGGGAACCACTGGTCTAGATAAATCATAGCTGCATCACACCATCCCTTTTTCTTTCAATGTAACATCACAACAAAATACTTTTAAACATTTCAGTTGAACTCTGTGAAATGACACAACTCTTATATACACATACAAAGATAAAGATAATTAGAAAATGGATACAATATCAAAAAACTGTGGGATACAATATATAGTGCAAATGTATCAGCTACTAGCAGCAGTTGAAATCCTATCCTAAAATTTGAACAAATGTAGAATGTATTGCTCTGTTTATATAACAGAATGTCTTTATACAGATGTATTTTGCTGTAAGCAGTGTAGGGGTATAAACGGTGTACACACAATGATTTGTATTCCTTAAGGTGCTTCCATTCCATTCAGAGTCCATTCTCTCTATGAAAAAAGTTTTAATCGTTTGTTTTTATCAAATGGTTTTATCATGGTGTGTGTGTGTGTGTGTGTGTGTGTGCTGTGTGTGTGTGCTGTGTGGCAAAGGGGCACAGGGACTTGTTGTATGGTTAACCCATTCTGAGCGGGAACCCCTTTTGGTGTTTTAAGGATCATGTTATACTTTAGCTATTGAAAGATAGAAGATATACAAGCTCATAGCGCGGTGCTGCACTACGAGCTTGTAGATCTGCTATGTTCTTCTTGAAAATGACAGTCATGACTTACTATAAACACCAAAACTCAAGTGTACACTTAAACTGTATGTTGGCTTGTTTATTGTTGAGTGAGAGAGACAAGATAAATATTGATATGACAATTACAATTGCATTTCAATATATCACACACATTATGTTGTTGTATTACTGTTGTATGGTAGACAATATATTTGTCACTGTCACTGCTGTCAATTTCTTATGTGGCGTAAACATAAAAAATGCAGAGAGAGACATAAATCCAGGCATTAATCTCGTCCAAAAATCGCCAAAATCGCGAGAGAGTCAGCTGTTCATTACAAAGTATTCCACGGAACTCGATGTGATCGTTAGCTGCGATAAAGTAACGAAAAGCTGATGATGATGACTTGTGCAGGAAAAATAATATCATAACACAGGAACTCAGAGAAACGAGTCATTCGGCAGTGACATTCAGAACAGCGCCACGGCCCGTCCACACCCACTCTGTGGCCAGAAATATATTACATCGGCAGTGAGATTAGGACAGCGCCACGTCCCGTCCGCACCCACGTTGCGGCCAGAAAGGGTACTGCGCCCGTAGTGAATTTCCACTACCATAGAGAATGCATTGGGAGCCGTTTAGCTAAACTATACGCGACACCCGCGCGGCTTTAGTGCAAGTTTTAGTGCAAGTTAAAATTTTAATTAAAATGTGCGGTTATGTATGCAAGCAGGGGAGCAACGCATCCTTCACCAACCTTAATCCAGTCTTTTTAATGCAACCTTAATCCAAAAACTATTAAAAAGTCTGCGGTTGTAAAAAAAAAAGGGGCGGCGAAACATATATTACAAGTCTGCGTAGTAGTCCACTAGGCCAGCGAGGCAGCTGGCACAATGGGGCTTGTGTTTATATTAGAGGTGAGGGTACTTACTAGACGGAGCCCTGTCTGCACGCGTTGTTTGTTTTGTTTTTAGTACTACCGGGTTACGTGGGAGGATTTATTGGGAAACCAGCTCACCGCGCATGCTCAGAACATTTCTCTATTGCGTTACATATTTCTTATCGCCACCTACTGGCCTGGCATGCTTGTTGGAGTCAAAAATGATCGTTTTGGGTTGTATGTGTGGACACAGATATCTTTGTCGTATGGGCAGGGTCTTTTTCTAAAACGGAGTACGAAAATATCAGTTTTGCTAAAGATCGAGTATGTGTAGCCTGGGCCTCAGTGTGCCACGGCCTCTGCAGCGTTGAGCAGCACCTTGACCCGGTTTGACCTGAATGGAACACGACCCCGACGGCCCGTTAGTATGATTGGTGACACCCGTGTCTGTCCTACGGTGTCACGCCAGCCTGCGTGGCTCTGCGAAAGAAAGAAAGAAGGTCTAATTGACCCACTCGCTGCATCGAGAGAGATAGAGGGAGAGAGAGAGAGAGAGAGAGAGAGAGGGAGAGAGAGAGAGAGAGGGAGACATCCATCCACCCCACTCCTTTCAATTGATTACTTAACCACTCCACTTTTCAGAGTCAGTTTGTGCTCTTCACACAGGCACACAGACAGACAGTAAAAACGGATGCTGTGACAAGTTGACAGCGGATATTATTAGCTTCCCAAGTTGCATCGTTCTCAAGTAGGCCGTACAGGTCTAGTGAATATTAATGTTCTGGAAAGCACTTTGGTTCAATTGCTGTTGTTGTTTTTAAATGTGCTATTTATATAAATAAAATGTACTTGACTTAGACTTTTGCAACCGGAGCTTATTTTAACCCATTCTGGCCGGGAACCCCTTTTGGTGTCTTTTTCTGGCCATACTTTAGCTATTTTTCTGCTAGAACCACTGATATAGAAACATGAGGTTTAACCCTGTGAGAACCACTGATATAGAAACATGAGGTTTAACCCTGTGAGAACCACTGATATAGAAACATGAGGTTTAACCCTGTGAGAACCACTGATATAGAAACATGAGGTTTAACCCTGTGAGAACCACTGATATAGAAACATGAGGTTTAACCCTGTGAGAACCACTGATATAGAAACATGAGGTTTAACCCTGTGAGAACCACTGATATAGAAACATGAGGTTTAACCCTGTGAGAACCACTGATATAGAAACATGAGGTTTAACCCTGTGAGAACCACTGATATAGAAACATGAGGTTTAACCCTGTGAGAACCACTGATATAGAAACATGAGATTTAACCCTGTGAGAACCACTGATATAGAAACATGAGGTTTAACCCTGTGAGAACCACTGATATAGAAACATGAGGTTTAACCCTGTGAGAACCACTGATATAGAAACATGAGGTTTAACCCTGTGAGAACCACTGATATAGAAACATGAGGTTTTAACCCTGTGAGAACCACTGATATAGAAACATGATGTTTAACCCTGTGAGAACCACTGATATAGAAACATGAGGTTTAACCCTGTGAGAACCACTGATATAGAAACATGAGGTTTTAACCCTGTGAGAACCCCTGACACAGAAACATGAGGTTCTTCTGAAAACTGTCAGGATTTAGAAGGATTGTAGAATCGCCCTCAGGTCTAAATGGACTAAAAAGTGGAACATACGTTGTTTTCTCTCCGACAGGAACCCACTACCTCCGCGGCGTCAACAACAGCCAGCAGCCGTGGAGCAGCGGGGCGGGGCGCAGACGCCACGGTCTGAGACCCCCCAACCCCACCGAGGAGGGCCTGGCCAGCCTGCACAGCGTCCTGTTCAGGTAGGGAGACCCCCCAACCCCACAGAGGAGCATTCTGTTCAGGTAGGGAGACCCCCCAACCCCACAGAGGAGGGTCCTGTAGACGTGAGGGGCTTAACGAAATTATGAGAAATATTAGGCCTATGGTGGAATATGACATCAAGGTATCTCATAGTATTATTAATATTAATATTAGGCCTATGGTTGAATATGACATCAAGGTATTTACAATTTACAATTTAGGCATTTAGCAGACGCTCTTAATCCAGAGCGACTTACATTAAGCAAGAACAAAAGCATGGGAATACATCACATAAAAAGCATTTATCATGAAACATGCGTAGGCTAAGAAAGTAACAGTGGAATATCTATATTATGAAACTATACATATTTACTACTATGCTATACATATGTACTATGGCGTGCTATGGCTATATACAATGCAATTATAGTGCTGTCTACATAACATGCTATAAGTCTGTATCAAATGCTATCTAAGTCTACAGAAATGCTATCTAAGGGGGTGGGGTAAGTGCTATGGGCCATGATGGAGTCTGAAAAGGTGGGTTTTCAGACTACGGCGGAAGATTGGGAGTGATGCTGCAGTTCTGACTGCATATTTAATATTAGGCCTATGGTCGAATATGACATCAAGGTATTTAATATTAGGCCTATGGTCGAATATGACATCAAGGTATTTAATATTAGGCCTATGGTTGAATATGACATCAAGGTATTTAATATTAGGCCTATGGTCGAATATGACATCAAGGTATTTAATATTAGGCCTATGGTTGAATATGACATCAAGGTATTTAATATTAGGCCTATGGTCAAATATGACATCAAGGTATTTAATATTAGGCCTATGGTTGAATATGACATCAAGGTATTTAATATTAAGCCTATGGTCGAATATGACATCAAGGTATTTAACTTTGTATTCTCACTTGTCCCACACAAGAGACACTTCTTCTGAACCCTCAAATGACCAACGTTATGGTCACCCTGTTCTTCTGTCCCCTCAAATGACCAACGTTATGGTCACCCTGTTCTTCTGAACCCTCAAATGACCAACGTTGGTCACCCTGTTCTTCTGAACCCTCAAATGACCAACGTTGGTCACCCTGTTCTTCTGAACCCTCAAATGACCAACGTTGGTCACCCTGTTGTGTCCAGGAAGGACCCCACGCTGTGGCGCGCTGCCCTGCTCTACTACACGGTGCACCGCGCCAGCTCCGCCTCCTTCTGCCAGCTGTACCACAGCCTGGGACGCTTCGTCCAGGACCCGCACACCCGATGGGACTACTGCGTCCGCGCCAAGAGGGGCCAGACCAACACCTCTCTGCCAGGTAGGTCTCTGCTGCTGCGTTGGAGCCAAGAGGGGCCAGACCAACACCTCTCTGCCAGGTAGGACCCTGCTGCTGCGTTGGAGCCAAGAGGGGCCAGACCAACACCTCTCTGCCAGGTAGGACCCTGCTGCTGCGTTGGAGCCAAGAGGGGCCAGACCAACACCTCTCTGCCAGGTAGGACCCTGCTGCGTTGGAGCCAAGAGGGGCCAGACCAACACCTCTCTGCCAGGTAGGACCCTGCTGCGTTGGAGCCAAGAGGGGCCAGACCAACACCTCTCTGCCAGGTAGGACCCTGCTGCGTTGGAGCCTAGAGGGGCCAGACCAACACCTCTCTGCCAGGTAGGTCTCTGCTGCTGCGTTGGAGCCAAGAGGGGCCAGACCGACACCTCTCTGCCAGGTAGGACCCTGCTGCGTTGGAGCCAAGAGGGGCCAGACCAACACCTCTCTGCCAGGTAGGACCCTGCTGCGTTGGAGCCTAGAGGGGCCAGACCAACACCTCTCTGCCAGGTAGGACCCTGCTGCGTTGGAGCCTAGAGGGGCCAGACCATCACCTCCCTGCCAGGTAGGACCCTGCTGCGTTGGAGCCTAGAGGGGCCAGACCAACACCTCTCTGCCAGGTAGGACCCTGCTGCGTTGGAGCCAGGAGGGGCCAGACCAACACCTCTCTGCCAGGTAGGACCCTGCTGCGTTGGAGCCAAGAGGGGCCAGACCAACACCTCTCTGCCAGGTAGGACCCTGCTGCGTTGGAGCCAGGAGGGGCCAGACCAACACCTCTCTGCCAGGTAGGACCCTGCTGCGTCCGCGCCAAGAGGGGCCAGACCAACACCTCTCTGCCAGGTAGGACCCTGCTGCGTTGGAGCCTAGAGGGGCCAGACCAACACCTCTCTGCCAGGTAGGACCCTGCTGCGTTGGAGCCTAGAGGGGCCAGACCAACACCTCTCTGCCAGGTAGGACCCTGCTGCGTTGGAGCCAAGAGGGGCCAGACCAACACCTCTCTGCCAGGTAGGACCCTGCTGCGTCCGCGCCAAGAGGGGCCAGACCAACACCTCTCTGCCAGGTAGGACCCTGCTGCGTTGGAGCCTAGAGGGGCCAGACCGACACCTCTCTGCCAGGTAGGACCCTGCTGCTGCGTTGGAGCCAGGAGGGGCCAGACCGACACCTCTCTGCCAGGTAGGACCCTGCTGCGTTGGAGCCTAGAGGGGCCAGACCAACACCTCTCTGCCAGGTAGGACCCTGCTGCTGCGTTGGAGCCAGGAGGGGCCAGACCAACACCTCTCTGCCAGGTAGGACCCTGCTGCTGCGTTGGAGCCAGGAGGGGCCAGACCAACACCTCTCTGCCAGGTAGGACCCTGCTGCTGCGTTGGAGCCAGGAGGGGCCAGACCAACACCTCTCTGCCAGGTAGGACCCTGCTGCGTTGGAGCCTAGAGGGGCCAGACCAACACCTCTCTGCCAGGTAGGACCCTGCTGCGTTGGAGCCAAGAGGGGCCAGACCAACACCTCCCTGCCAGGTAGGACCCTGCTGCGTTGGAGCCAAGAGGGGCCAGACCAACACCTCTCTGCCAGGTAGGACCCTGCTGCGTTGGAGCCTAGAGGGGCCAGACCAACACCTCTCTGCCAGGTAGGACCCTGCTGCGTTGGAGCCTAGAGGGGCCAGACCAACACCTCTCTGCCAGGTAGGTCTCTGCTGCTGTGTTGGAGCCAAGAGGGGCCAGACCAACACCTCTCTGCCAGGTAGGACCCTGCTGCTGCGTTGGAGCCAGGAGGGGCCAGACCGACACCTCTCTGCCAGGTACAGATCCTGATCTTTTCCTGAAGGTTTTCCCTGACCGTTTTATCCACTGATTAGTCTAAGACCAGGTGTATCTGATGGTTGTGTGTTGCAGGTTGCTTCAGTAAGGACCAGGTGTATCTGATGGTTGTGTTACAGGTTGCTTCAGTAAGGACCAGGTGTATCTGATGGTTGTGTTGTGTTGCAGGTTGCTTCAGTAAGGACCAGGTGTATCTGATGGTTGTGTTACAGGTTGCTTCAGTAAGGACCAGGTGTATCTGATGGTTGTGTTACAGGTTGCTTCAGTAAGGACCAGGTGTATCTGATGGTTGTGTTACAGGTTGCTTCAGTAAGGACCAGGTGTATCTGATGGTTGTGTTGCAGGTTGCTTCAGTAAGGACCAGGTGTATCTGATGGTTTTGTGTTGTGTTACAGGTTGCTTCAGTAAGGACCAGGTGTATCTGATGGTTTTGTGTTGTGTTACAGGTTGCTTCAGTAAGGACCAGGTGTATCTGATGGTTTTGTGTTGTGTTACAGGTTGCTTCAGTAAGGACCAGGTGTATCTGATGGTTGTGTGTTGCGTTGTGTTGCAGGTTGCTTCAGTAAGGACCAGGTGTATCTGATGGTTGTGTGTTGCGTTGTGTTGCAGGTTGCTTCAGTAAGGACCAGGTGTATCTGGACGGCATCCTGAAGATCCTGAGGCACAGAGAGCAGATCAACTTCCCCATGCTGATGGCTCTGGGGAAGGTACCGTACCGCCATACCGTGTACGCTGCAGAGCGGGTCTGGGGAAGGTACCGTACCGTAAGGGGAAGGTACCGTACCGTAAGGGGAAGGTACCGTACCGTATGGGGAAGGTACCTTACCATAAGGGGAAGGTACCTTACCATAAGGGGAAGGTACCGTACCGTATGGCTCTGGGGAAGGTACCGTACCGTAAGGGGAAGGTACCGTACCGTATGGCTCTGGGGAAGGTACCGTACCGTATGGCTCTGGGGAAGGTACCGTACCGTATGGCTCTGGGGAAGGTACCGTACCGTAAGGGGAAGGTACCGTACCGTAAGGGGAAGGTACCGTACCGTATGGCTCTGGGGAAGGTACCGTACCGTAAGGGGAAGGTACCGTACCGTATGGCTCTGGGGAAGGTACCGTACCGTAAGGGGAAGGTACCGTACCGTAAGGGGAAGGTACCGTACCGTAAGGGGAAGGTACCGTACCGTAAGGGGAAGGTACCGTACCGTAAGGGGAAGGTACCGTACCGTAAGGGGAAGGTACCGTACCGTATGGCTCTGGGGAAGGTACCTTACCATAAGGGGAAGGTACCGTACCGTAAGGGGAAGGTACCTTACCATAAGGGGAAGGTACCTTACCGTAAGGGGAAGGTACCGTACCGTAAGGGGAAGGTACCGTACCGTAAGGGGAAGGTACCGTACCGTAAGGGGAAGGTACCGTACCGTAAGGGGAAGGTACCGTACCGTATGGCTCTGGGGAAGGTACCGTACCGTAAGGGGAAGGTACCGTACCGTATGGCTCTGGGGAAGGTACCGTACCGTAAGGGGAAGGTACCGTACCGTAAGGGGAAGGTACCTTACCGTAAGGGGAAGGTACCGTACCGTAAGGGGAAGGTACCGTACCATATGGCTCTGGGGAAGGTACCGTACCGTAAGGGGAAGGTACCGTACCGTAAGGGGAAGGTACCGTACCGTAAGGGGAAGGTACCGTACCGTATGGCTCTGGGGAAGGTACCGTACCGTAAGGGGAAGGTACCGTACCGTATGGCTCTGGGGAAGGTACCGTACCGTAAGGGGAAGGTACCGTACCGTAAGGGGAAGGTACCTTACCGTAAGGGGAAGGTACCGTACCGTAAGGGGAAGGTACCGTACCGTATGGCTCTGGGGAAGGTACCGTACCGTAAGGGGAAGGTACCGTACCGTAAGGGGAAGGTACCGTACCGTAAGGGGAAGGTACCGTACCGTATGGCTCTGGGGAAGGTACCGTACCGTAAGGGGAAGGTACCGTACCGTAAGGGGAAGGTACCGTACCGTATGGCTCTGGGGAAGGTACCTTACCGTAAGGGGAAGGTACCTTACCGTAAGGGGAAGGTACCGTACCGTAAGGGGAAGGTACCGTACCGTAAGGGGAAGGTACCGTACCATAAGGGGAAGGTACCGTACCATAAGGGGAAGGTACCGTACCGTATGGCTCTGGGGAAGGTACCGTACCGTAAGGGGAAGGTACCGTACCGTAAGGGGAAGGTACCTTACCGTAAGGGGAAGGTACCTTACCGTAAGGGGAAGGTACCGTACCGTAAGGGGAAGGTACCGTACCGTAAGGGGAAGGTACCGTACCGTAAGGGGAAGGTACCGTACCGTATGGCTCTGGGGAAGGTACCGTACCGTAAGGGGAAGGTACCGTACCGTAAGGGGAAGGTACCGTACCGTATGGCTCTGGGGAAGGTACCGTACCGTAAGGGGAAGGTACCGTACCGTAAGGGGAAGGTACCTTACCGTAAGGGGAAGGTACCTTACCGTAAGGGGAAGGTACCGTACCGTAAGGGGAAGGTACCGTACCGTAAGGGGAAGGTACCGTACCGTATGGCTCTGGGGAAGGTACCGTACCGTAAGGGGAAGGTACCGTACCGTATGGCTCTGGGGAAGGTACCGTACCGTAAGGGGAAGGTACCGTACCGTAAGGGGAAGGTACCTTACCGTAAGGGGAAGGTACCGTACCGTAAGGGGAAGGTACCGTACCGTATGGCTCTGGGGAAGGTACCGTACCGTAAGGGGAAGGTACCGTACCGTAAGGGGAAGGTACCGTACCGTATGGCTCTGGGGAAGGTACCTTACCGTAAGGGGAAGGTACCTTACCGTAAGGGGAAGGTACCGTACCGTAAGGGGAAGGTACCGTACCGTAAGGGGAAGGTACCGTACCATAAGGGGAAGGTACCGTACCATAAGGGGAAGGTACCGTACCGTAAGGGGAAGGTACCGTACCGTAAGGGGAAGGTACCTTACCATAAGGGGAAGGTACCGTACCGTAAGGGGAAGGTACCTTACCGTAAGGGGAAGGTACCGTACCGTAAGGGGAAGGTACCTTACCATAAGGGGAAGGTACCGTACCGTAAGGGGAAGGTACCTTACCGTAAGGGGAAGGTACCGTACCATAAGGGGAAGGTACCTTACCATAAGGGGAAGGTACCGTACCATAAGGGGAAGGTACCTTACCATAAGGGGAAGGTACCGTACCGTAAGGGGAAGGTACCTTACCGTAAGGGGAAGGTACCTTACCATAAGGGGAAGGTACCGTACCGTAAGGGGAAGGTACCGTACCATAAGGGGAAGGTACCGTACCGTAAGGGGAAGGTACCTTACCGTAAGGGGAAGGTACCGTACCATAAGGGGAAGGTACCTTACCATAAGGGGAAGGTACCGTACCGTAAGGGGAAGGTACCTTACCATAAGGGGAAGGTACCGTACCGTAAGGGGAAGGTACCTTACCATAAGGGGAAGGTACCGTACCGTAAGGGGAAGGTACCTTACCGTAAGGGGAAGGTACCTTACCGTAAGGGGAAGGTACCGTACCGTAAGGGGAAGGTACCGTACCATAAGGGGAAGGTACCTTACCGTAAGGGGAAGGTACCTTACCATAAGGGGAAGGTACCTTACCGTAAGGGGAAGGTACCTTACCGTAAGGGGAAGGTACCGTACCGTAAGGGGAAGGTACCGTACCGTAAGGGGAAGGTACCGTACCGTAAGGGGAAGGTACCGTACCGTAAGGGGAAGGTACCGTACCGTAAGGGGAAGGTACCGTACCGTATGGCTCTGGGGAAGGTACCGTACCGTATGGCTCTGGGGAAGGTACCTTACCGTATGGGGAAGGTACCTTACCATAAGGGGAAGGTACCGTACCGTAAGGCTCTGGGGAAGGTACCGTACCATAAGGGGAAGGTACCTTACCGTAAGGGGAAGGTACCGTACCGTAAGGGGAAGGTACCGTACCGTAAGGGGAAGGTACCGTACCGTAAGGGGAAGGTACCGTACCGTAAGGGGAAGGTACCGTACCGTAAGGGGAAGGTACCGTACCGTAAGGGGAAGGTACCGTACCGTATGGGGAAGGTACCGTACCGTAAGGGGAAGGTACCGTACCGTAAGGGGAAGGTACCGTACCGTAAGGGGAAGGTACCGTACCGTAAGGGGAAGGTACCTTACCGTAAGGGGAAGGTACCGTACCGTAAGGGGAAGGTACCGTACCGTAAGGGGAAGGTACCTTACCGTAAGGGGAAGGTACCGTACCGTAAGGGGAAGGTACCTTACCATAAGGGGAAGGTACCGTACCGTAAGGGGAAGGTACCGTACCGTAAGGGGAAGGTACCGTACCGTATGGCTCTGGGGAAGGTACCGTACCGTATGGCTCTGGGGAAGGTACCGTACCGTATGGCTCTGGGGAAGGTACCGTACCGTAAGGGGAAGGTACCGTAAGGGGAAGGTACCGTACCGTAAGGGGAAGGTACCGTACCGTAAGGGGAAGGTACCGTACCGTAAGGGGAAGGTACCTTACCGTAAGGGGAAGGTACCGTACCGTAAGGGGAAGGTACCGTACCGTAAGGGGAAGGTACCGTACCGTAAGGGGAAGGTACCGTACCGTAAGGGGAAGGTACCGTACCGTAAGGGGAAGGTACCGTACCGTAAGGGGAAGGTACCGTACCGTATGGGGAAGGTACCGTACCGTAAGGGGAAGGTACCGTACCGTAAGGGGAAGGTACCTTACCGTAAGGGGAAGGTACCGTACCGTAAGGGGAAGGTACCGTACCATAAGGGGAAGGTACCTTACCGTAAGGGGAAGGTACCGTACCGTAAGGGGAAGGTACCTTACCGTAAGGGGAAGGTACCGTACCGTAAGGGGAAGGTACCGTACCGTATGGGGAAGGTACCTTACCGTAAGGGGAAGGTACCGTACCGTAAGGGGAAGGTACCGTACCATAAGGGGAAGGTACCTTACCATAAGGGGAAGGTACCTTACCGTAAGGGGAAGGTACCGTACCGTAAGGGGAAGGTACCGTACCGTAAGGGGAAGGTACCGTACCGTAAGGGGAAGGTACCGTACCGTAAGGGGAAGGTACCGTACCGTAAGGGGAAGGTACCGTACCGTAAGGGGAAGGTACCGTACCGTAAGGGGAAGGTACCGTACCGTAAGGGGAAGGTACCGTACCGTAAGGGGAAGGTACCGTACCGTAAGGGGAAGGTACCGTACCGTAAGGGGAAGGTACCGTACCGTAAGGGGAAGGTACCTTACCGTAAGGGGAAGGTACCGTACCGTAAGGGGAAGGTACCTTACCATAAGGGGAAGGTACCGTACCGTAAGGGGAAGGTACCGTACCGTAAGGGGAAGGTACCGTACCGTATGGCTCTGGGGAAGGTACCGTACCGTATGGCTCTGGGGAAGGTACCGTACCGTATGGCTCTGGGGAAGGTACCGTACCGTAAGGGGAAGGTACCGTACCGTAAGGGGAAGGTACCGTACCGTAAGGGGAAGGTACCTTACCGTAAGGGGAAGGTACCTTACCGTAAGGGGAAGGTACCGTACCGTATGGGGAAGGTACCTTACCGTAAGGGGAAGGTACCTTACCATAAGGGGAAGGTACCGTACCGTATGGCTCTGGGGAAGGTACCGTACCGTAAGGGGAAGGTACCTTACCGTAAGGGGAAGGTACCGTAAGGGGAAGGTACCGTACCGTAAGGGGAAGGTACCTTACCGTAAGGGGAAGGTACCTTACCGTAAGGGGAAGGTACCTTACCGTAAGGGGAAGGTACCTTACCGTAAGGGGAAGGTACCGTACCGTAAGGGGAAGGTACCGTACCGTAAGGGGAAGGTACCTTACCGTAAGGGGAAGGTACCGTACCGTAAGGGGAAGGTACCGTACCGTAAGGGGAAGGTACCTTACCGTAAGGGGAAGGTACCTTACCGTAAGGGGAAGGTACCTTACCGTAAGGGGAAGGTACCTTACCGTAAGGGGAAGGTACCTTACCGTAAGGGGAAGGTACCGTACCGTAAGGGGAAGGTACCTTACCATAAGGGGAAGGTACCGTACCGTAAGGGGAAGGTACCGTACCGTAAGGGGAAGGTACCGTACCGTAAGGGGAAGGTACCGTACCGTAAGGGGAAGGTACCGTACCGTAAGGGGAAGGTACCTTACCGTAAGGGGAAGGTACCTTACCGTAAGGGGAAGGTACCGTACCGTAAGGGGAAGGTACCTTACCGTAAGGGGAAGGTACCGTACCGTAAGGGGAAGGTACCTTACCGTAAGGGGAAGGTACCTTACCGTAAGGGGAAGGTACCTTACCGTAAGGGGAAGGTACCGTACCGTAAGGGGAAGGTACCGTACCGTAAGGGGAAGGTACCGTACCGTAAGGGGAAGGTACCTTACCGTAAGGGGAAGGTACCTTACCGTAAGGGGAAGGTACCGTACCGTAAGGGGAAGGTACCTTACCGTAAGGGGAAGGTACCGTACCGTATGGGGAAGGTACCGTACCGTATGGGGAAGGTACCTTACCATAAGGGGAAGGTACCGTACCGTAAGGGGAACCGTACCGTAACGTAAGGGGAAGGTACCTTACCGTAAGGGGAAGGTACCGTACCGTAAGGGGAAGGTACCTTACCATAAGGGGAAGGTACCGTACCGTAAGGGGAAGGTACCGTACCATAAGGGGAAGGTACCTTACCGTAAGGGGAAGGTACCGTACCGTAAGGGGAAGGTACCGTACCATAAGGGGAAGGTACCGTACCGTAAGGGGAAGGTACCTTACCGTAAGGGGAAGGTACCGTACCATAAGGGGAAGGTACCTTACCATAAGGGGAAGGTACCGTACCGTAAGGGGAAGGTACCGTACCGTAAGGGGAAGGTACCGTACCATAAGGGGAAGGTACCTTACCATAAGGGGAAGGTACCGTAACGTAAGGGGAAGGTACCTTACCGTAAGGGGAAGGTACCGTACCGTAAGGGGAAGGTACCTTACCATAAGGGGAAGGTACCGTACCGTAAGGGGAAGGTACCGTACCATAAGGGGAAGGTACCTTACCGTAAGGGGAAGGTACCGTACCGTAAGGGGAAGGTACCGTACCATAAGGGGAAGGTACCGTACCGTAAGGGGAAGGTACCGTACCGTAAGGGGAAGGTACCGTACCGTAAGGGGAAGGTACCTTACCGTAAGGGGAAGGTACCTTACCGTAAGGGGAAGGTACCGTACCGTAAGGGGAAGGTACCTTACCGTAAGGGGAAGGTACCGTACCGTAAGGGGAAGGTACCTTACCGTAAGGGGAAGGTACCTTACCGTAAGGGGAAGGTACCTTACCGTAAGGGGAAGGTACCTTACCGTAAGGGGAAGGTACCGTACCGTAAGGGGAAGGTACCGTACCGTAAGGGGAAGGTACCGTACCGTAAGGGGAAGGTACCTTACCGTAAGGGGAAGGTACCTTACCGTAAGGGGAAGGTACCGTACCGTAAGGGGAAGGTACCTTACCGTAAGGGGAAGGTACCGTACCATAAGGGGAAGGTACCGTACCGTAAGGGGAAGGTACCTTACCGTAAGGGGAAGGTACCTTACCATAAGGGGAAGGTACCGTACCGTAAGGGGAAGGTACCGTACCGTAAGGGGAAGGTACCTTACCATAAGGGGAAGGTACCGTACCGTAAGGGGAAGGTACCGTACCGTAAGGGGAAGGTACCTTACCGTAAGGGGAAGGTACCGTACCGTAAGGGGAAGGTACCTTACCATAAGGGGAAGGTACCGTACCGTAAGGGGAAGGTACCGTACCATAAGGGGAAGGTACCTTACCGTAAGGGGAAGGTACCGTACCGTAAGGGGAAGGTACCGTACCGTAAGGGGAAGGTACCTTACCATAAGGGGAAGGTACCGTACCGTATGGCTCTGGGGAAGGTACCTTACCGTAAGGGGAAGGTACCTTACCATAAGGGGAAGGTACCTTACCATAAGGGGAAGGTACCGTACCATAAGGGGAAGGTACCTTACCGTAAGGGGAAGGTACCTTACCGTAAGGGGAAGGTACCTTACCATAAGGGGAAGGTACCGTACCGTAAGGGGAAGGTACCGTACCGTAAGGGGAAGGTACCGTACCGTATGGCTCTGGGGAAGGTACCTTACCGTAAGGGGAAGGTACCGTACCATAAGGGGAAGGTACCTTACCGTAAGGGGAAGGTACCTTACCGTAAGGGGAAGGTACCTTACCGTAAGGGGAAGGTACCTTACCGTAAGGGGAAGGTACCGTACCATAAGGGGAAGGTACCGTACCGTAAGGGGAAGGTACCGTACCATAAGGGGAAGGTACCGTACCATAAGGGGAAGGTACCGTACCGTAAGGGGAAGGTACCGTACCATAAGGGGAAGGTACCGTACCATAAGGGGAAGGTACCGTACCGTAAGGGGAAGGTACCGTACCGTAAGGGGAAGGTACCGTACCGTATGGCTCTGGGGAAGGTACCTTACCGTAAGGGGAAGGTACCTTACCATAAGGGGAAGGTACCGTACCGTAAGGGGAAGGTACCGTACCATAAGGGGAAGGTACCGTACCGTAAGGGGAAGGTACCTTACCGTAAGGGGAAGGTACCTTACCGTAAGGGGAAGGTACCTTACCATAAGGGGAAGGTACCGTACCGTAAGGGGAAGGTACCGTACCGTAAGGGGAAGGTACCGTACCGTAAGGGGAAGGTACCGTACCGTAAGGGGAAGGTACCGTACCGTAAGGGGAAGGTACCGTACCGTAAGGGGAAGGTACCGTACCGTAAGGGGAAGGTACCGTACCGTAAGGGGAAGGTACCGTACCGTAAGGGGAAGGTACCGTACCGTAAGGGGAAGGTACCGTACCGTAAGGGGAAGGTACCGTACCGTAAGGGGAAGGTACCGTACCATAAGGGGAAGGTACCGTACCATAAGGGGAAGGTACCGTACCATAAGGGGAAGGTACCTTACCATAAGGGGAAGGTACCGTACCGTAAGGGGAAGGTACCTTACCATAAGGGGAAGGTACCGTACCGTAAGGGGAAGGTACCTTACCGTAAGGGGAAGGTACCTTACCGTAAGGGGAAGGTACCTTACCGTAAGGGGAAGGTACCGTACCATAAGGGGAAGGTACCGTACCATAAGGGGAAGGTACCGTACCATAAGGGGAAGGTACCGTACCATAAGGGGAAGGTACCGTACCATAAGGGGAAGGTACCGTACCGTAAGGGGAAGGTACCGTACCGTAAGGGGAAGGTACCGTACCGTAAGGGGAAGGTACCGTACCATAAGGGGAAGGTACCGTACCATAAGGGGAAGGTACCGTACCATAAGGGGAAGGTACCTTACCATAAGGGGAAGGTACCGTACCGTAAGGGGAAGGTACCTTACCATAAGGGGAAGGTACCGTACCGTAAGGGGAAGGTACCTTACCGTAAGGGGAAGGTACCTTACCGTAAGGGGAAGGTACCTTACCGTAAGGGGAAGGTACCGTACCATAAGGGGAAGGTACCGTACCATAAGGGGAAGGTACCGTACCATAAGGGGAAGGTACCGTACCATAAGGGGAAGGTACCGTACCATAAGGGGAAGGTACCGTACCGTAAGGGGAAGGTACCGTACCGTAAGGGGAAGGTACCGTACCGTAAGGGGAAGGTACCGTACCGTAAGGGGAAGGTACCGTACCGTAAGGGGAAGGTACCGTACCATAAGGGGAAGGTACCGTACCGTAAGGGGAAGGTACCGTACCGTAAGGGGAAGGTACCGTACCATAAGGGGAAGGTACCGTACCATAAGGGGAAGGTACCGTACCATAAGGGGAAGGTACCGTACCATAAGGGGAAGGTACCGTACCATAAGGGGAAGGTACCGTACCGTAAGGGGAAGGTACCGTACCGTAAGGGGAAGGTACCGTACCGTAAGGGGAAGGTACCGTACCGTAAGGGGAAGGTACCGTACCGTAAGGGGAAGGTACCGTACCATAAGGGGAAGGTACCGTACCGTAAGGGGAAGGTACCGTACCGTAAGGGGAAGGTACCGTACCATAAGGGGAAGGTACCGTACCATAAGGGGAAGGTACCGTACCATAAGGGGAAGGTACCGTACCATAAGGGGAAGGTACCGTACCATAAGGGGAAGGTACCGTACCTTAAGGGGAAGGTACCGTACCGTAAGGGGAAGGTACCGTACCGTAAGGGGAAGGTACCTTACCATAAGGGGAAGGTACCGTACCGTAAGGGGAAGGTACCTTACCGTAAGGGGAAGGTACCGTACCGTAAGGGGAAGGTACCGTACCATAAGGGGAAGGTACCGTACCGTAAGGGGAAGGTACCGTACCATAAGGGGAAGGTACCGTACCGTAAGGGGAAGGTACCTTACCGTATGGGGAAGGTACCGTACCGTATGGGGAAGGTACCGTACCGTAAGGGGAAGGTACCGTACCGTAAGGGGAAGGTACCGTACCGTAAGGGGAAGGTACTGTACCGTAAGGGGAAGGTACCGTACCGTAAGGGGAAGGTACCTTACCGTAAGGGGAAGGTACCGTACCGTAAGGGGAAGGTACCGTACCGTAAGGGGAAGGTACCGTACCGTAAGGGGAAGGTACCTTACCGTAAGGGGAAGGTACCGTACCGTAAGGGGAAGGTACCGTACCGTAAGGGGAAGGTACCGTACCGTAAGGGGAAGGTACCGTACCGTAAGGGGAAGGTACCGTACCGTAAGGGGAAGGTACTGTACCGTAAGGGGAAGGTACCGTACCGTAAGGGGAAGGTACCGTACCGTAAGGGGAAGGTACCGTACCGTAAGGGGAAGGTACCTTACCGTATGGGGAAGGTACCGTACCATAAGGGGAAGGTACTGTACCATAAGGGGAAGGTACCGTAAGGGGAAGGTACCGTACTGTAAGGGGAAGGTACCGTACCGTAAGGGGAAGGTACCGTAAGGGGAAGGTACCGTACCGTAAGGGGAAGGTACCGTACCGTAAGGGGAAGGTACCTTACCGTATGGGGAAGGTACCGTACCATAAGGGGAAGGTACTGTACCATAAGGGGAAGGTACCGTAAGGGGAAGGTACCGTACCGTAAGGGGAAGGTACCGTACCGTAAGGGGAAGGTACCTTACCGTATGGGGAAGGTACCGTACCATAAGGGGAAGGTACTGTACCATAAGGGGAAGGTACCGTAAGGGGAAGGTACCGTACTGTAAGGGGAAGGTACCGTACCGTAAGGGGAAGGTACCGTAAGGGGAAGGTACCGTACCGTAAGGGGAAGGTACCGTACCGTAAGGGGAAGGTACCTTACCGTATGGGGAAGGTACCGTACCATAAGGGGAAGGTACCGTACCGTAAGGGGAAGGTACCTTACCGTAAGGGGAAGGTACCTTACCGTAAGGGGAAGGTACCGTACCGTAAGGGGAAGGTACCGTACCGTATGGGGAAGGTACCGTACCGTAAGGGGAAGGTACCGTACCGTAAGGGGAAGGTACCGTACCGTAAGGGGAAGGTACCTTACCGTAAGGGGAAGGTACCGTACCGTAAGGGGAAGGTACCTTACCGTAAGGGGAAGGTACCGTACCGTAAGGGGAAGGTACCTTACCGTAAGGGGAAGGTACCGTACCATAAGGGGAAGGTACCTTACCGTAAGGGGAAGGTACCGTACCGTAAGGGGAAGGTACTGTACCATAAGGGGAAGGTACCGTACCGTAAGGGGAAGGTACCGTACCGTAAGGGGAAGGTACCGTACCGTAAGGGGAAGGTACCTTACCGTAAGGGGAAGGTACCGTACCGTAAGGGGAAGGTACCGTACCGTATGGGGAAGGTACCGTACCGTAAGGGGAAGGTACCGTACCGTAAGGGGAAGGTACCGTACCGTAAGGGGAAGGTACCGTACCGTAAGGGGAAGGTACCGTACCGTAAGGGGAAGGTACCGTACCGTATGGGGAAGGTACCGTACCATAAGGGGAAGGTACCGTACCGTATGGGGAAGGTACCTTACCATAAGGGGAAGGTACCGTACCGTAAGGGGAAGGTACCGTACCGTAAGGGGAAGGTACCGTACCGTAAGGGGAAGGTACCGTACCGTAAGGGGAAGGTACCGTACCGTAAGGGGAAGGTACCGTACCGTAAGGGGAAGGTACCGTACCGTAAGGGGAAGGTACCGTACCGTAAGGGGAAGGTACCGTACCGTAAGGGGAAGGTACCGTACCGTAAGGGGAAGGTACCGTACCGTAAGGGGAAGGTACCGTACCGTAAGGGGAAGGTACCGTACCGTAAGGGGAAGGTACCGTACCGTAAGGGGAAGGTACCGTACCGTAAGGGGAAGGTACCGTACCGTAAGGGGAAGGTACCGTACCGTATGGGGAAGGTACCGTACCGTAAGGGGAAGGTACCGTACCGTAAGGGGAAGGTACCGTACCGTAAGGGGAAGGTACCGTACCGTATGGGGAAGGTACCGTACCGTAAGGGGAAGGTACCGTACCGTAAGGGGAAGGTACCGTACCGTAAGGGGAAGGTACCTTACCGTAAGGGGAAGGTACCGTACCATAAGGGGAAGGTACCGTACCGTATGGCTCTGGGGAAGGTACCGTACCGTATGGCTCTGGGGAAGGTACCGTACCGTAAGGGGAAGGTACCGTACCGTAAGGGGAAGGTACCGTACCGTAAGGGGAAGGTACCGTACCGTATGGGGAAGGTACCGTACCATAAGGGGAAGGTACCGTACCGTATGGGGAAGGTACCTTACCATAAGGGGAAGGTACCGTACCGTAAGGGGAAGGTACCGTACCGTAAGGGGAAGGTACCGTACCGTAAGGGGAAGGTACCGTACCGTAAGGGGAAGGTACCGTACCGTAAGGGGAAGGTACCGTACCGTAAGGGGAAGGTACCGTACCGTAAGGGGAAGGTACCGTACCGTAAGGGGAAGGTACCGTACCGTAAGGGGAAGGTACCGTACCGTAAGGGGAAGGTACCGTACCGTAAGGGGAAGGTACCGTACCGTAAGGGGAAGGTACCGTACCGTAAGGGGAAGGTACCGTACCGTAAGGGGAAGGTACCGTACCGTAAGGGGAAGGTACCGTACCGTAAGGGGAAGGTACCGTACCGTAAGGGGAAGGTACCGTACCGTAAGGGGAAGGTACCGTACCGTATGGGGAAGGTACCGTACCGTAAGGGGAAGGTACCGTACCGTAAGGGGAAGGTACCGTACCGTAAGGGGAAGGTACCGTACCGTAAGGGGAAGGTACCGTACCGTAAGGGGAAGGTACCTTACCGTAAGGGGAAGGTACCTTACCGTAAGGGGAAGGTACCGTACCGTATGGCTCTGGGGAAGGTACCGTACCGTATGGCTCTGGGGAAGGTACCGTACCGTAAGGGGAAGGTACCTTACCGTAAGGGGAAGGTACCTTACCGTAAGGGGAAGGTACCGTACCATAAGGGGAAGGTACCGTACCGTAAGGGGAAGGTACCGTACCGTAAGGGGAAGGTACCTTACCGTAAGGGGAAGGTACCGTACCGTAAGGGGAAGGTACCGTACCGTATGGCTCTGGGGAAGGTACCGTACCGTATGGCTCTGGGGAAGGTACCGTACCGTAAGGGGAAGGTACCTTACCGTAAGGGGAAGGTACCGTACCGTAAGGGGAAGGTACCGTACCATAAGGGGAAGGTACCGTACCGTATGGCTCTGGGGAAGGTACCGTACCGTATGGCTCTGGGGAAGGTACCGTACCGTAAGGGGAAGGTACCGTACCGTAAGGGGAAGGTACCGTACCGTAAGGGGAAGGTACCGTACCGTAAGGGGAAGGTACCGTACCGTAAGGGGAAGGTACCGTACCGTAAGGGGAAGGTACCGTACCGTATGGGGAAGGTACCGTACCGTAAGGGGAAGGTACCGTACCGTAAGGGGAAGGTACCGTACCGTAAGGGGAAGGTACCGTACCGTAAGGGGAAGGTACCGTACCGTAAGGGGAAGGTACCTTACCGTAAGGGGAAGGTACCTTACCGTAAGGGGAAGGTACCGTACCGTATGGCTCTGGGGAAGGTACCGTACCGTATGGCTCTGGGGAAGGTACCGTACCGTAAGGGGAAGGTACCTTACCGTAAGGGGAAGGTACCTTACCGTAAGGGGAAGGTACCGTACCATAAGGGGAAGGTACCGTACCGTATGGCTCTGGGGAAGGTACCGTACCGTATGGCTCTGGGGAAGGTACCGTACCGTAAGGGGAACGTACCGTACCGTAAGGGGAAGGTACCGTACCGTAAGGGGAAGGTACCGTACCGTAAGGGGAAGGTACCGTACCGTAAGGGGAAGGTACCGTACCGTAAGGGGAAGGTACCGTACCGTAAGGGGAAGGTACCTTACCGTAAGGGGAAGGTACCTTACCGTAAGGGGAAGGTACCGTACCGTAAGGGGAAGGTACCGTACCGTAAGGGGAAGGTACCTTACCGTAAGGGGAAGGTACCTTACCGTAAGGGGAAGGTACCTTACCGTAAGGGGAAGGTACCGTACCGTAAGGGGAAGGTACCGTACCGTAAGGGGAAGGTACCGTACCGTAAGGGGAAGGTACCGTACCGTAAGGGGAAGGTACCTTACCGTAAGGGGAAGGTACCTTACCGTAAGGGGAAGGTACCTTACCGTAAGGGGAAGGTACCTTACCGTAAGGGGAAGGTACCGTACCGTAAGGGGAAGGTACCGTACCGTAAGGGGAAGGTACCGTACCGTAAGGGGAAGGTACCGTACCATAAGGGGAAGGTACCGTACCATAAGGGGAAGGTACCGTACCGTAAGGGGAAGGTACCGTACCGTAAGGGGAAGGTACCTTACCGTAAGGGGAAGGTACCGTACCGTAAGGGGAAGGTACCGTACCGTAAGGGGAAGGTACCGTACCGTATGGCTCTGGGGAAGGTACCGTACCGTAAGGGGAAGGTACCGTACCGTAAGGGGAAGGTACCGTACCGTAAGGGGAAGGTACCGTACCGTAAGGGGAAGGTACCGTACCGTAAGGGGAAGGTACCGTACCGTAAGGGGAAGGTACCGTACCATAAGGGGAAGGTACCGTACCGTATGGGGAAGGTACCGTACCGTAAGGGGAAGGTACCGTACCGTAAGGGGAAGGTACCGTACCGTAAGGGGAAGGTACCGTACCGTAAGGGGAAGGTACCTTACCGTATGGGGAAGGTACCGTACCATAAGGGGAAGGTACCGTACCGTAAGGGGAAGGTACCGTACCGTAAGGGGAAGGTACCTTACCGTATGGGGAAGGTACCGTACCATAAGGGGAAGGTACCTTACCGTATGGGGAAGGTACCGTACCATAAGGGGAAGGTACCGTACCGTATGGGGAAGGTACCGTACCGTAAGGGGAAGGTACCTTACCGTATGGGGAAGGTACCGTACCGTATGGGGAAGGTACCGTACCGTAAGGGGAAGGTACCGTACCGTAAGGGGAAGGTACCGTACCGTAAGGGGAAGGTACCGTACCGTAAGGGGAAGGTACCGTACCATAAGGGGAAGGTACCGTACCGTAAGGGGAAGGTACCGTACCGTAAGGGGAAGGTACCGTACCGTAAGGGGAAGGTACCGTACCGTAAGGGGAAGGTACCGTACCGTAAGGGGAAGGTACCTTACCGTAAGGGGAAGGTACCTTACCGTATGGGGAAGGTACCGTACCATAAGGGGAAGGTACCGTACCGTAAGGGGAAGGTACCGTACCGTAAGGGGAAGGTACCTTACCGTATGGGGAAGGTACCGTACCGTATGGGGAAGGTACCGTACCGTAAGGGGAAGGTACCGTACCGTAAGGGGAAGGTACCGTACCGTAAGGGGAAGGTACCGTACCATAAGGGGAAGGTACCGTACCGTAAGGGGAAGGTACCGTACCGTAAGGGGAAGGTACCGTACCGTAAGGGGAAGGTACCGTACCATAAGGGGAAGGTACCGTACCGTATGGCTCTGGGGAAGGTACCGTACCGTATGGCTCTGGGGAAGGTACCGTACCGTAAGGGGAAGGTACCTTACCGTAAGGGGAAGGTACCTTACCGTAAGGGGAAGGTACCTTACCGTAAGGGGAAGGTACCTTACCGTAAGGGGAAGGTACCGTACCGTAAGGGGAAGGTACCGTACCGTAAGGGGAAGGTACCGTACCGTAAGGGGAAGGTACCTTACCGTAAGGGGAAGGTACCTTACCATAAGGGGAAGGTACCTTACCGTAAGGGAAAGGTACCGTACCGTAAGGGGAAGGTACCGTACCGTAAGGGGAAGGTACCGTACCGTAAGGGGAAGGTACCGTACCGTAAGGGGAAGGTACCGTACCGTAAGGGGAAGGTACCTTACCGTAAGGGGAAGGTACCGTACCGTAAGGGGAAGGTACCTTACCGTAAGGGGAAGGTACCGTACCGTAAGGGGAAGGTACCGTACCGTAAGGGGAAGGTACCTTACCGTAAGGGGAAGGTACCTTACCATATGGGGAAGGTACCGTACCGTAAGGGGAAGGTACCGTACCATATGGGGAAGGTACCGTACCGTAAGGGGAAGGTACCGTACCGTAAGGGGAAGGTACCGTACCGTAAGGGGAAGGTACCGTACCATAAGGGGAAGGTACCGTACCATAAGGGGAAGGTACCGTACCGTAAGGGGAAGGTACCGTACCGTAAGGGGAAGGTACCGTACCGTAAGGGGAAGGTACCGTACCGTAAGGGGAAGGTACCGTACCGTAAGGGGAAGGTACTGTACCATAAGGGGAAGGTACCTTACCGTAAGGGGAAGGTACCGTACCATATGGGGAAGGTACCGTACCGTAAGGGGAAGGTACCGTACCATATGGGGAAGGTACCGTACCGTAAGGGGAAGGTACCGTACCATATGGGGAAGGTACCGTACCGTAAGGGGAAGGTACCGTACCATATGGGGAAGGTACCGTACCGTAAGGGGAAGGTACCGTACCGTAAGGGGAAGGTACCGTACCGTAAGGGGAAGGTACCGTACCGTAAGGGGAAGGTACCGTACCGTAAGGGGAAGGTACCGTACCGTAAGGGGAAGGTACCGTACCGTAAGGGGAAGGTACCTTACCGTAAGGGGAAGGTACCTTACCATATGGGGAAGGTACCGTACCGTAAGGGGAAGGTACCGTACCGTAAGGGGAAGGTACCGTACCGTAAGGGGAAGGTACCGTACCGTAAGGGGAAGGTACCTTACCGTATGGCTCTGGGGAAGGTACCGTACCGTAAGGGGAAGGTACCGTACCGTAAGGGGAAGGTACCTTACCGTAAGGGGAAGGTACCGTACCGTAAGGGGAAGGTACCGTACCGTAAGGGGAAGGTACCGTACCGTATGGCTCTGGGGAAGGTACCGTACCGTAAGGGGAAGGTACCGTACCGTAAGGGGAAGGTACCGTACCGTAAGGGGAAGGTACCTTACCGTAAGGGGAAGGTACCGTACCGTAAGGGGAAGGTACCGTACCGTAAGGGGAAGGTACCGTACCGTAAGGGGAAGGTACCGTACCGTAAGGGGAAGGTACCTTACCGTAAGGGGAAGGTACCTTACCGTAAGGGGAAGGTACCGTACCGTAAGGGGAAGGTACCGTACCGTAAGGGGAAGGTACCGTACCGTATGGCTCTGGGGAAGGTACCGTACCGTAAGGGGAAGGTACCGTACCGTAAGGGGAAGGTACCTTACCATAAGGGGAAGGTACCGTACCATAAGGGGAAGGTACCGTACCGTATGGCTCTGGGGAAGGTACCGTACCATAAGGGGAAGGTACCGTACCGTATGGCTCTGGGGAAGGTACCTTACCGTAAGGGGAAGGTACCTTACCGTAAGGGGAAGGTACCGTACCGTAAGGGGAAGGTACCTTACCGTAAGGGGAAGGTACCTTACCGTATGGGGAAGGTACCGTACCATAAGGGGAAGGTACCGTACCGTAAGGGGAAGGTACCGTACCGTAAGGGGAAGGTACCTTACCGTATGGGGAAGGTACCGTACCGTATGGGGAAGGTACCGTACCGTAAGGGGAAGGTACCGTACCGTAAGGGGAAGGTACCGTACCGTAAGGGGAAGGTACCGTACCATAAGGGGAAGGTACCGTACCGTAAGGGGAAGGTACCGTACCGTAAGGGGAAGGTACCGTACCGTAAGGGGAAGGTACCGTACCATAAGGGGAAGGTACCGTACCGTATGGCTCTGGGGAAGGTACCGTACCGTATGGCTCTGGGGAAGGTACCGTACCGTAAGGGGAAGGTACCTTACCGTAAGGGGAAGGTACCTTACCGTAAGGGGAAGGTACCTTACCGTAAGGGGAAGGTACCTTACCGTAAGGGGAAGGTACCGTACCGTAAGGGGAAGGTACCGTACCGTAAGGGGAAGGTACCGTACCGTAAGGGGAAGGTACCTTACCGTAAGGGGAAGGTACCTTACCATAAGGGGAAGGTACCTTACCGTAAGGGAAAGGTACCGTACCGTAAGGGGAAGGTACCGTACCGTAAGGGGAAGGTACCGTACCGTAAGGGGAAGGTACCGTACCGTAAGGGGAAGGTACCGTACCGTAAGGGGAAGGTACCTTACCGTAAGGGGAAGGTACCGTACCGTAAGGGGAAGGTACCTTACCGTAAGGGGAAGGTACCGTACCGTAAGGGGAAGGTACCGTACCGTAAGGGGAAGGTACCTTACCGTAAGGGGAAGGTACCTTACCATATGGGGAAGGTACCGTACCGTAAGGGGAAGGTACCGTACCATATGGGGAAGGTACCGTACCGTAAGGGGAAGGTACCGTACCGTAAGGGGAAGGTACCGTACCGTAAGGGGAAGGTACCGTACCATAAGGGGAAGGTACCGTACCATAAGGGGAAGGTACCGTACCGTAAGGGGAAGGTACCGTACCGTAAGGGGAAGGTACCGTACCGTAAGGGGAAGGTACCGTACCGTAAGGGGAAGGTACCGTACCGTAAGGGGAAGGTACTGTACCATAAGGGGAAGGTACCTTACCGTAAGGGGAAGGTACCGTACCATATGGGGAAGGTACCGTACCGTAAGGGGAAGGTACCGTACCATATGGGGAAGGTACCGTACCGTAAGGGGAAGGTACCGTACCATATGGGGAAGGTACCGTACCGTAAGGGGAAGGTACCGTACCATATGGGGAAGGTACCGTACCGTAAGGGGAAGGTACCGTACCGTAAGGGGAAGGTACCGTACCGTAAGGGGAAGGTACCGTACCGTAAGGGGAAGGTACCGTACCGTAAGGGGAAGGTACCGTACCGTAAGGGGAAGGTACCGTACCGTAAGGGGAAGGTACCTTACCGTAAGGGGAAGGTACCTTACCATATGGGGAAGGTACCGTACCGTAAGGGGAAGGTACCGTACCGTAAGGGGAAGGTACCGTACCGTAAGGGGAAGGTACCGTACCGTAAGGGGAAGGTACCTTACCGTATGGCTCTGGGGAAGGTACCGTACCGTAAGGGGAAGGTACCGTACCGTAAGGGGAAGGTACCTTACCGTAAGGGGAAGGTA
>NC_139697.1:921988-941988 GCF_964188405.1 Protomyctophum parallelum
CACACCTGGCGAATGTGGAGCGGACTGCAGGCGGTTACGGGCTATAAACCCAAGTCAGGTAATATCACTGACACCTCCGCGTCTTTACCAGACGAGCTGAACAACTTTTTTGCCCGCTTCGAGGCTCACAACTCAGACCCAGCCACGGCGCAGAGCGCACCTGAGGCGGTGGACCTGCAGGTGACGCAGAGGTCTGTGAGTAAAGCGTTTCAAAAAGTGAATGCTCATAAAGCTGCAGGGCCAGACGGGATAGCCTCTCGTGTCCTTAAGACATGCTATAACCAGCTGTCATGGGTTTACACAGACATATTTAACCTGTCCCTGTCACTGTGTGTGGTGCCATTGTGTTTTAAAAAAACAATAATTGTACCCATTGCCAAGAAAAAACCTGTTACCTGTCTCAATGATTATCGACCTGTTGCTTTGACATCTGTTCTCATGAAATGCCTGGAGAAAATGGTTATCTCTTATATCAAGAGCATAATTCCTGCTAGTATAGATCCTTTACAGTTTGCTTACTGTGCAAATAGATCTGTGGATGATGCAATCTCTCTTGCTTTACACACTGCCCTGGTACATCTAGAAAAGAAAAGCTCTTATGTCAGACTACTGTTCATAGACTATAGTTCCGCATTTAACACTATTGTACCAACTAAATTAGTGTTGAAACTCAGTGGCCTTGGTGTGGGCAGCTCCATCTGTAACTGGCTATTTGATTTTCTGACGGGTAGGCCCCAGTGTGTTCGCATAGGAGAGAGAAGCTCATCCACAATTCTCACCAGAACCGGTGCGCCCCAAGGCTGCTGCCTCAGTCCTCTGCTGTACAGCTTGTTTACGTTTGATTGTGTCGCCAGATACGAGAATAACATCATAATTAAATTTGCTGATGATACCACAGTGATCGGACTAATAACCGACGGTGATGAGATGGCCTATAGGAGGGAGATAGAGGATCTAACTATGGTGCGATAACAACAACCTCTCACTTAACACCAATAAGACCAAAGAAATCATTGTAGACTTTAGGAAGTCCAAAGGCATCCACACCCCCGTTTCCATCAAAGGGTCATCTGTCGACATAGTTGATAACTTTAAATTCCTGGGCATACACATCACAGACACATTCACTCATACACATCACAGACACATTCACTCATACACATCACAGACACATTCACATGGTCACTCAACAACGAGTACATCCTCAAGAAGGCGCAGCAGCGACTGTACTTTCTGAGGCGCCTTAAAAAATTTGGCTTAAGTACAAAAGGACTAGTGAACTTTTATCGCTGTATAATTGAAAGTGTCTTAACTGGCTGTATCACAGTGTGGTACGGTAACACGACCGCTCAGGATTGCAAGAGGTTGCAGAGGACCATTAAAACAGCAGCTAAAATCATCGGCACTACAGAATTACCCAGTCTCCATAACATCTACACCACTCGCTGTATGAAAAAAGCCCATAACATCATGGAAGACACCAGCCACCCCGCAAATACCCTGTTCAAACTACTCCCCTCCAAAAAACGCTACCAGAGCATCAAATCTCGTACCACCCGTCTCAGTAACAGTTTTTACCCCCAGGCAGTCAGGCTGCTGAACAGCTGACCTTGAACTGTATTGCACTTCACTTCACTTGCACTTTTCTTTTCCTGTTTTTTTGTCTTTTCTTGCACTATAGATGTTTGTTTATGTCCTGTGTATGTAAGACGGAGAGTGCTCTGAGCAAAATAAATTTCATTGTATGTATACTCTGTATCTATACAAATGACAAATAAACCTGAACCTGAACCAAACGAAGCGCACTTTCTGACAATGTGCAGCAGGATTCGTTTTAATCGCAGCAAAGCTCTCTGGTGTGAATGTGACCTGAGTGAGAGCAGACCATGGGCTCCGGAGGGAAGTCATTAATGCCATAAGGGTTCTTGTGTCTGGATACAGAGCAGGTCATTATGGGTATGGGTTTCCTAGAGTTATTGCACTCCTTTGATTTTATCCAACATGTTGTTGGGCCTACACATAAACATGGGCACACTCTGGACCTGGTGATTTCTAGAGGGCTGAACATCACTGTGGAAAGGACTATTGAAAGGCCCGAGCTGTCAGACCACTTTCTGCTGTGTTTTAATATGACTGTCTCTGATCTAGAGAAAAACATCACTGAATATACCATAAAAAAGCGTTTTTTTAGCTCTTCTGCTGCCAACGAGTTCTCTCGTCACCTGGGTCCCCCAATGCCCGATACCCCCCCAGTGAATGATATGGTTCAAATTTTTAATCTTAAACTAGAGTCAGCTCTTGATATAGTGGCTCCCTTGAAAACAAAAAAGAAACATAATACCAGAGTAACACCCTGGATAAATGAGCTTTCACGCTCACTGAAGCAAGAATGTCGAAGAGCTGAGCGAGCTTGGAGAAAAAACAAACTCACCATCCACCTAGAGATTCTTAAAAAGTCAACAGTCGCCTATAACAAAGCCTTGCGTTTAGCAAGGCAGGCATATTTTTCTGGCATTATTAACGAGAACAAGAAAAATGCTAGAGTCCTATTCTCTACCATTGATCGACTTTTAAACCCCCCCCAGTCCTACAAGCAGTCATTCCCGGCCTCTAAAGCTAAGTGTAATGAGTTTGCATGCTTTTTTGACAACAAAATTTCAAACATTAGAGCCGATATTATGAATGGTGCTGCTGCTAGCGCAAACCGTCAAACAGCAGCAAATGGTCCCAGGGTAGATCTCTCCAGGGGGAGCCTATCATCGTTCTGCGAAATTGAGGAAGACGAACTCCGCAAAACTATATCACAGATGACATCATCCTCCTGTTCATTAGATACAATTCCCACCAACTTTCTCAAAGAAGTCTTAGACAGTGTGATTGGAGATATCCTAAAAATTGTAAACAGCTCTCTACAATCAGGCGTCTTCCCAGACTCACTGAAGACTGCTGTAGTTAAGCCCCTTCTCAAGAAACACAATCTTGATCCCTCTGTTTTGGGTAACTATCGACCCATTTCAAATCTACCCTTTCTGGGCAAGGTTTTAGAAAAATGTATCTTTCATCAATTGGATGTGTTTCTACAGAACAATAATGTACACAACAAATTCCAATCTGGCTTTAGGAAAGGCCACAGCACAGAAACAGCACTTGTAAAAGTAATGAATGATCTGAGGGTGTCTGCTGACAAGAAACATGTATCCGTTCTCTTACTTCTAGATTTAACGGCTGCATTTGACACGATTGATCACTCAATTTTAATACAGCGTCTGGAGCACTGGATAGGCCTGTCTGGTACGGCCCTGTCCTGGTTTTCCTCCTACCTATCAAACAGAAGTTACTTTGTCAATCTAGCCGAGTTTGACTCAGACAAACACGACATCAGTTCTGGTATTCCACAGGGCTCGATTCTTGGCCCTCTGCTTTTCTCCTTGTACATACTGCCACTGGGCGAACTCATTGCCAATCACGGAGTCAATTTTCATTTCTATGCTGATGATACCCAATTATATCTATCTGTGGCTCCAGATGATCCCTGTGCTTTAGACCCGCTGCTTACCTGTCTGTCTAGCATCAAATGTTGGATGAGTGAGAACTTTCTCAAGCTAAATGAGGACAAGACAGAAGTTCTCATAATCGGCTCTAGTGAGCAGAAAGAATCAATATTAAGCAGACTTGGCAACCTGACTGTAGACAGTAACAGTACAGTAAAGAACCTGGGGGTTATTATTGATTCCGAATTGAATTTTAATTCACACATTAATCATGTTACCAAGATTGCCTTTTTTCACCTTAGAAATATTGCACGAATCAGAGCCTATGTGTCCTTGGACGATGCAAAAACGCTAATCCACGCCTTTGTTTTCTCTCGGCTTGATTACTGCAATGCACTTTTTTCAGGACTGCCTAAGAAAACAACTGACAGATTACAACTTGTCCAAAATGCAGCAGCCAGAGTTTTAACTAGAACTAAGATGAGAGAACATATTACTCCAGTTTTGGCATCACTGCACTGGCTTCCGGTTGTTTTTAGGATTGATTTTAAAATTATTTTACTTGTCTATAAAGCCCTCAATGGTCTCGCACCTTCCTACCTACATGACTGCTTGCCTAAATATGTCCCAAACCGCTCGCTAAGGTCTTCCACTGCTGGCCTGCTCGCTTTGCCTAAAAAAATGGCAACTAAAAAATACGGGGAAGCAGCTTTTTGCTTCTACGGGCCATCGGCATGGAACAAGCTCCCTCTGTACCTTCGTCAGGCAGCCTCTGTAGACATTTTTAAAGCTCAGCTCAAGACCCACTTCTACAACATTGCCTTTAAGTGATCTTATATTTTGTGTTATTCATGTCCTCACTGTATTGCATTACTGCTTGTTTTTTAATGTCGTTGCCTTGCTTTTCTTTTATGCTTTGCTTTTATTTTATTCTCCATTGTTCTGTAAAGCACTTTGAGCTGCATTTGATGTCATGAAAGGTGCTATACAAATAAAGTTTTATTATTATTATTATTAATGTCATAAGGGTTCTTGTGTCTGGATACAGAGCAGATCATTAATGTCATAAGGGTTCTTGTGTCATGGATACAGAGCAGGTCATTAATGTCATAAGGGTTCTTGTGTCTGGATACAGAGCAGATCATTAATGCCATAAGGGTTCTTGTGTCTGGATACAGAGCAGATCATTAATGTCATAAGGGTTCTTGTGTCATGGATACAGAGCAGATCATTAATGCCATAAGGGTTCTTGTGTCTGGATACAGAGCAGATCATTAATGTCATAAGGGTTCTTGTGTCTGGATACAGAGCAGGTCATTAATGCCATAAGGGTTCTTGTGCCATGGATACAGAGCAGATCATTAATGCCATAAGGGTTCTTGTGTCATGGATACAGAGCAGATCATTAATGCCATAAGGGTTCTTGTGTCTGGATACAGAGCAGAGCATTAATGTCATAAGGGTTCTTGTGTCTGGATACAGAGCAGGTCATTAATGTCATAAGGGTTCTTGTGTCTGGATACAGAGCAGATCATTAATGTCATAAGGGTTCTTGTGTCATGGATACAGAGCAGATCATTAATGTCATAAGGGTTCTTGTGTCTGGATACAGAGCAGATCATTAATGTCATAAGGGTTCTTGTGTCTGGATACAGAGCAGATCATTAATGTCATAAGGGTTCTTGTGTCTGGATACAGAGCAGGTCATTAATGCCATAAGGGTTCTTGTGTCTGGATACAGAGCAGATCATTAATGTCATAAGGGTTCTTGTGTCTGGATGCAGAGCAGATCATTAATGTCATAAGGGTTCTTGTGTCATGGATACAGAGCAGATCATTAATGCCATAAGGGTTCTTGTGTCTGGATACAGAGCAGATCATTAATGTCATAAGGGTTCTTGTGTCTGGATACAGAGCAGATCATTAATGTCATAAGGGTTCTTGTGTCTGGATACAGAGCAGGTCATTAATGCCATAAGGGTTCTTGTGTCTGGATACAGAGCAGATCATTAATGTCATAAGGGTTCTTGTGTCTGGATGCAGAGCAGATCATTAATGTCATAAGGGTTCTTGTGTCATGGATACAGAGCAGATCATTAATGCCATAAGGGTTCTTGTGTCTGGATACAGAGCAGATCATTAATGTCATAAGGGTTCTTGTGTCATGGATACAGAGCAGATCATTAATGCCATAAGGGTTCTTGTGTCTGGATACAGAGCAGATCATTAATGTCATAAGGGTTCTTGTGTCTGGATACAGAGCAGATCATTAATGTCATAAGGGTTCTTGTGTCATGGATACAGAGCAGATCATTAATGCCATAAGGGTTCTTGTGTCTGGATACAGAGCAGATCATTAATGTCATAAGGGTTCTTGTGTCATGGATACAGAGCAGAGCATTAATGTCATAAGGGTTCTTGTGTCTGGATACAGAGCAGATCATTAATGTCATAAGGGTTCTTGTGTCTGGATACAGAGCAGATCATTAATGCCATAAGGGTTCTTGTGTCTGGATACAGAGCAGATCATTAATGCCATAAGGGTTCTTGTGTCTGGATACAGAGCAGATCATTAATGTCATAAGGGTTCTTGTGTCTGGATACAGAGCAGGTCATTAATGCCATAAGGGTTCTTGTGTCTGGATACAGAGCAGATCATTAATGTCATAAGGGTTCTTGTGTCTGGATACAGAGCAGATCATTAATGTCATAAGGGTTCTTGTGTCATGGATACAGAGCAGATCATTAATGCCATAAGGGTTCTTGTGTCTGGATACAGAGCAGATCATTAATGCCATAAGGGTTCTTGTGTCTGGATACAGAGCAGATCATTAATGCCATAAGGGTTCTTGTGTCATGGATACAGAGCAGATCATTAATGCCATAAGGGTTCTTGTGTCTGGATACAGAGCAGATCATTAATGTCATAAGGGTTCTTGTGTCTGGATACAGAGCAGATCATTAATGTCATAAGGGTTCTTGTGTCTGGATACAGAGCAGATCATTAATGCCATAAGGGTTCTTGTGTCATGGATACAGAGCAGATCATTAATGTCATAAGGGTTCTTGTGTCTGGATACAGAGCAGATCATTAATGCCATAAGGGTTCTTGTGTCTGGATACAGAGCAGATCATTAATGTCATAAGGGTTCTTGTGTCTGGATACAGAGCAGATCATTAATGTCATAAGGGTTCTTGTGTCTGGATACAGAGCAGATCATTAATGTCATAAGGGTTATTGTGTCTGGATACAGAGCAGATCATTAATGCCATAAGGGTTCTTGTGTCTGGATACAGAGCAGATCATTAATGCCATAAGGGTTCTTGTGTCTGGATACAGAGCAGATCATTAATGCCATAAGGGTTCTTGTGTCTGGATACAGAGCAGATCATTAATGCCATAAGGGTTCTTGTGTCATGGATACAGAGCAGATCATTAATGCCATAAGGGTTCTTGTGTCATGGATACAGAGCAGATCATTAATGCCATAAGGGTTCTTGTGTCTGGATACAGAGCAGATCATTAATGCCATAAGGGTTCTTGTGTCTGGATACAGAGCAGATCATTAATGTCATAAGGGTTCTTGTGTCTGGATACAGAGCAGATCAGAAAACCAATGAGCGGAAACTCAAACGCGAGACTGAATTATCACTATTAGATAAATTATGTTCTGTAAGGAAGGCCCCAAATATATACTACACTGGGCTCACTTCAAATGGCACCAAATGGACCCAATAATGGGCCCATTTGTACACTCTCAAAGTTACCCATAAGGGGTCCATTTGGTTCCAAACTATCATTTAGCTGATGGGGACCCCCTGGAACTCCCTCAAGGACCCTTGGGGGTCCCCGGACCACACTTTGGGAACCACTGATGACATGATGAATGTATGACTGTTGATCCATGTTGTAGCTTATGGACGCTATAGACTCTATAGCGTCCCCCCATATATAGAGTCTACCATTATAGACCCCCACATTGACACCAATTAGCCCTACGGACCCCCATTTGAAAAAAATATGACAGGAATCCCAATAAGAGAAGATTTTTACGGCTCTAGCAGTGTGTGTGTGTGTGTGTGTGTGTGTGTGTGTGTGTGTGTGTGTGTGTGTGTGTGTGTGTGTGTGTGTGTGTGTGTGTGTGTGTGTGTGTGTGTGTGTGTGTGTGATGATTGGTCAGATTATGAATTGATCACACGTGCTGACTGAAGTCACAGTGGCCCCAGCCAGTCAGTGTGTGCAGTGGAGCGGTTGCACCAGCAGAGGTCAGTAAATGACAGCTCTTCCAGAATGCCGGTGGGCCTTCTCACTTCTCAACCTTTTCAGAACATAATAATTGCTTTTGTTTTTTACAATATTTTCGCAATTTTTTGCATTTGTTTGCATTTTTTTGCAATTTTGCAACTTTGCAATTCACCCTTTGTCAGCCTTCCCAGCTCAGCCAGGGCAAAGTGACACAACTTTGCAATTCACACTTTTTGGCAAAAAAAAAATGCAAAATGTTTTTTTTGCAATTTGTTTGCATTTTTTTGGATTTTTCTTTTGCTATTTTGCAACTTTGCAATTCAACCTTCCCAGCTCAGCCAGGGCAAAGTGACACAACTTTGCAATTCACCCTTTGCAATTTTGCAACTTTGCAATTCACCCTTTGTCAACCTTCCCAGCTCAGCCAGGGCAAAGTGACACAACTTTGCAATTCACCCTTTGCAATTTTGCAACTTTGCAATTCACCCTTTGTCAACCTTCCCAGCTCAGCCAGGGCAAAGTGACACAACTTTGCAATTTTGCAAAAAACCTTTTTGCAATTTCTTTTTTTGCAATTGTTTTGCAATTATTTTCACATTTTCTTTGCAATTTTTTTGCAATCTTTTGCAATTTTGCAGTTTCGCAACTTTGCAATTCACCCATTGCAATTTTGCCCGGCCTTACATTTCTGAATGGAGCGTTTGGGCTGGCTTAGCTCCGCCCCCATCACCATGGTGACGTGATGTAAACATGCAACATTACATCAACAACATGAAGCCTGCAGTTCAACAGACAGGCTCCACATTTACATGAGCAGACGCTGACATCTAGTAGTCATACGTATGAACTGCATCTACAGTACCTAAATAACTGCTGTTGAGCTGTCTGCCTGCCTGCCTGCCTGCCTGCCTTCCTGCCTGCATCTATGGAGTTAACATTACTCTAATAGACCCCCAGGTGTTTAGTATGTGTCTAGTTGAGATGTGGTTGATCTGACCCCCCATTCCAAAGCGCCAGCGCTCGCCCAGCATTCTGCCGTCAACGAGGCGGAAGCATGCACGCCCTCAGACGTCTTACTGGTGTTTCATTATTTTGTCTTCCTCTCATCTGCACAGCTGAACCAATACTGTCACACCTATACCCACCAGTGTGGGTATTGTATGAAAACCAGGAAAATGGGAAAATATATAGAAATAACCTCCAGGCAGTCCTTGATGCCGTTAGTCTTTCTTCACCAAAACAAAGGTATTTACAGGTGGCCCTAGCTCCTTCTAGCTCCTTCTAGCTCCTTCTAGCTCCTTCTAGCTCCTTCCACCATATCATATAAACAATGAGAAAGCAGGGTGCTCTAAACAAACCCTCATACTGTTGGTGTTCCCCACAGTTGATAGTTCCTCCCTACCATGGAGACAACAAGCAATTAGCAATCAAGCATCAACCCATATACATACACATCCCACATTATTATAATTCTCTGCAACATACACAATAAATAATGATTACAACTTTAGCCATTCAGTCTCAGTGGCAGGCTGAACTGCCACAAATACCTTCTGCAAACCAGCCTGATGATTTCCCTGACTTCCCTTTATCATCACAACCAACACATCTATATGTGCACTGCTCACTCAGTGCTCAATTAAAAAATTGCAAAATGTTTTTTTGCAACTTTTTTGCTTTTGTTTTGCATTTTTTTTGCATTTGTTTTGCAATTTTGCAACTTTGCAATTCACCCTTTGTCAGCCTTCCCAGCTCAGCCAGGCCAAAGTGACACAACTTGGCAATTCACCCTTTGCAATTTTGTAATTTTGCAAATTTATTTTTTGCAAATTTATTTTTTGCAACTTTGCAAATCACCCTTTGTCAGCCTTCCCATCTCAGCCAGGGCAAAGTGACACAACTTTGCAATTCACCCTTTGCAATTTTGCAATTTTTTAATTTTGCTATTTTTAATTATTGCAAATTTATTTTTTGCAAATTTATTTTGCAAATTTTTACAAACTTATTTTTTGCAAATTTATTTTTTGCAAATGTATTTTGCAAATTTTTACAAATTTGTCAACGTCGTCGTCGTCGTCAACGTCAAAAATGTCAACGTTTACTTTTACCTTGTGGGGGAAGTCCCACCTCGTTGTCTGGGCCAGCCAATGGCCAGCTGGGCCCAAACGGATCTAGAAAGATGGCGACTTACAGTGCAAGGAATAACAGGCTTCATTTTACGTGCATGTTAGACCCGGAGAACGCTTTGTCCATACTTTTTACAGTCTATGGGCTAAACCGGTGTGGAGTCCCCTGAGCCATATTCTGTCATCTGTTACTCTGAGCTAAAGATACAACTGATTATAATTATATATATATATAGAGAGAGAGATATCTAGTATATATTATAATATATATATACGGCGTATGGGTGCATACTTTTTGTAAATCTTTGCTAGGCAGTAGTTAGGGTAGACAGTTTAGGTAGATTGAATTCATGTAACATTTCATGTATTGGTTAGAGTTAGGTCAGAGTGTTGTGTGATAGCCTACTGTAGAATAGGGACAGATAGTTTTGATGGTTTATTTAAGTTGCCCCATATAGCCTGACTTTTGTGTTGTATTCAAGTTGTATTCTTTATTGTTTATTATTATTATACCTTTTCACTTTAACGTTCAATAAATAACTCTTATGTCAGCCGTGTTGCATCCTCTTCTTAAATACCCCATAGACATACAAAGGGGAATGTAACATTCAGTGTTGGGCAAGTTACTTTGAAAGCGTAGCTTGTAAAGCTACAAGTAGCTCACCATGGCAGTAGCTTGATCAAGCTACATAGCTACCCCTGGAGAGATGTAGCTTGTAAAGCTACAGCTACATGGAAAAAGTAGCTCAAAGTAGCTCAGCTACTTTTTATTTTTCAGCGTTAAATTGAGAATGTACATGCGGGAGACCCCTCCTCCCCTCTGGGAGACCCCTCCTCCCCTCTGGGAGACCCCCCCACCCTGCTCCCCTCGGGGAGACCCCTCCTCCCCCTGCTCCCCTCTGGGAGACCCCTCCTCCCCCTGCTCCCCTCTGGGAGACCCCCCCACCCTGCTCCCCTCTGGGAGACCCCCCCACCCTGCTCCCCTCTGGGAGACCCCTCCTCACCCTGCTCCCCTCTGGGATTCCCCTCCCACCCTGCTCCCCTCTGGGAGACCCCCCCACCCTGCTCCCCTCTGGGAGACCCCCCCACCCTGCTCCTCTCGGGGAGACCCCCCCACCCTGCTCCCCTCTGGGAGACCCCTCCTCCCCCTGCTCCCCTCTGGGATTCCCCTCCCACCCTGCTCCCCTCTGGGAGACCCCTCCTCACCCTGCTCCCCTCTGGGAGACCCCTCCTCCCCCTGCTCCCCTCTGGGAGACCCCCCCACCCTGCTCCCCTCTGGGAGACCCCCCCACCCTGCTCCCCTCTGGGAGACCCCTCCTCACCCTGCTCCCCTCTGGGAGACCCACCCACCCTGCTCCCCTCTGGGAGACCCCCCCACCCTGCTCCCCTCTGGGAGACCCCTCCTCACCCTGCTCCCCTCTGGGAGACCCACCCACCCTGCTCCCCTCTGGGAGACCCCTCCTCCCCCTGCTCCCCTCTGGGAGACCCCCCCACCCTGCTCCCCTCTGGGAGACCCCTCCTCCCCCTGCTCCCCTCTGGGAGACCCCTCCTCCCCTCTAGGAGACCCCTGCTCCCCCCTGGGAGACCCCTCCCACCCTGTGATACCAGGGCCAATCAGAGGCCAATTAGAGGCAGCTGTCAAGTGCTGATATGCCCTCAAAGCAATCAGAAAAAGGAACAGTCCTTGATTTTTCAAAGGGGGTTCTAGTACAAGAATTAACACAGCAACCAATGGTCAAAATTAATATATTTCTTTCATGTTATTGCCCAAAATTGTAGCTTGTAACTTGAGTAGCTAAGCTACAAAAAATGACCCAAAAGGTAGCTGAGCTACTTGACGAGGTACACAAATATGAATGTAGCTAAAATACCACAAGCTACAGCAAAATGTAGCTCAGCTACGTAGCTCAGCTACATGTAGCTTAATACTCCCCAACACTGGTAACATTACATACATTACATACATTAATTACATGTAGCCACATTTGCATCAACTATTTACACAAGTATTTTTTCCCTGGACCAAAACGGGACACTCATTAAGTCCTCTCTCAAGTCAACATAATACTGTTCACATGCAACGAGAGAGAGAGAGAGAGAGAGAGAGAGAGAGACAGAGAGAGAGAGAGAGAGAGAGAGAGACATAGAGAGAGAGACAGAGAGACAGAGCGAGAGAGAGAGACAGAGAGACAGAGAGACAGAGAGACAGAGAGAGAGAGACACAGAGAGACAGAGAGACAGAGAGAGAGAGAGAGAGAGCGAGAGAGAGACAGAGAGAGAGCGAGAGAGAGACAGAGAGACAGAGCAAGAGAGAGACAGAGCGAGAGAGAGACATCTGACCCCGTTAAAGAGCTTTACTTTGTGTTCAAGCGCGCGCGCACACACACACACACACACACACACACACACACACACACACACACACACACACACACACACACACACACACACACACACACACACACACACACACACACACACACACACACGCAGCACAGATCATGTTTGACAGACATCATCATCATCATGTGGCCAGCCTGTCATGTTTAGGAAGCCACGCCCCCCCCCCCCCCCCCCGCTGTGCTGTGACGGTGCACGCACGCACACACACACGCACGCACGCACACGCTGGCTGGCTCACGGTCGGTCGGAGTGCAGTCAGTGTTGGAGGAAACACCGGCAAATATAGAAGCACAAAGTCCCTGGATGTCATTTAGCCTACATTTCAACACACACACACACACACACACACACACACACACACACACACACACACACACACACACACACACACACACACTTACGCACACACAGAGGGCAGGACGAGTCGACATGCCGCAGCACCGTCTGTCTGTCTGTCTGTCTGTCTGTCTGTCTGTCTGTCTGTAGTCTGTAGAACATGCACTGTGACCGAAGAGGCTGGAATACTAGGAATATAAACAGCTTTCACTAATAACCTGCAAGTATATATATTTATATCTATTAGAGAGAGAGAGAGAGAGAGAGAGAGAGAGAGAGAGAGAGGTAGGCAGAGAGGCAGAGCGGTGTGTCGGGGTGTTGTAGCCGGCGCATACTGCATGCCGATACGGTAGGAAAGCTCCACCACCAGGCGGTCATCCTTCCCTCTGCTCCCCGGCGTGTCTCTCCCTGTCTTCGGATTAATCATCGCAGGACTGACTCCCCGGTGTGTGGGACCACCACCACCACCACCACCAGCCAGCCAGGCGGTGATCAGTGCTCCTGCTCCCCGGCGTGTGTGTCTCTGTCTTCGGGTCACATCCTCCAGAGGACTCCCGGATCTTTTGGAAGTAGCAGAGCCAAACAAACAGCACAGCTGTCCGCGGTGGAAACTACAGTAGTTACATTTACTCCGTAAGTACCGAACTTAAGTACCATTTTCGAGGTACTTTTCTCTTTCAATGTTTTTTATTTGATTTTCAGTTATTGACATATAGATCACATTGACGTACATAAAACTAAAACAAAACAAAAGACCGAATCAACAACATGCCAGCAAATAGTACAGCAAGGTACTTTTAATACTTTTACTGGACTAGAGTATTGAATGCTTAATGCTTTTACTTCTACTCCATCTGAGCCTAAATAAATTAAACATTGCACTTTTTAAATGCTCCTCCACTGCACTTATTTAGTTTTAAATGCTCCTCCACTGCACTTATTTGGCAGCTTTAGTTACTTTATATTGTGATTTCAAAATATATAAACCTGCACTTCAGCCCTACATGTTTTCATTTAGAAATACATAAACCTGCACTTCAGCCCGTCATGTTTTAATTTAAAAATACATAAACCTGCACTTCAGCCCGTCATGTTTTCATTTAAAAATACATAAACCTGCACTTCAGCCCGTCATGTTTTCATTTAAAAATACATAAACCTGCACTTCAGCCCGTCATGTTTTCATTTAAAAATATATAAACCTGCACTTCAGCCCGTCATGTTTTCATTTAAAAATACATAAACCTGCACTTCAGCCCGTCATGTTTTCATTTAGAAATACATAAACCTGCACTTCAGCCCGTCATGTTTTCATTTAAAAATACATAAACCTGCACTTCAGCCCGTCATGTTTTCATTTAGAAATAGCAGATCTATACAATCCCACAGCACCTTTTTAATGAGTTGAACATGGAGCACACTGATCCCTCTCACTGCTTTTTCTGCTTTTATCCTCTGCAGTTGTTGTGTTGATCTGCTTTAATTCTCCTGTACTGTACTGTACTGTACTGTACTGTACTGTACTGTACTGTACTGTACTGCACTGCACTGCACTGCACTGCACTGTCTTCGTTCAACTGTACTAATTTTTTTTTATTTCCTTTTCTTTTGTGTGTGTGAAATGGGACATTTTGCGTAATGAGTACTCTTACTTTTGGTATTTTTATTCAAGTCATTTTTTACTTGTAAGTTGTAACAGTAGTATTTCTATATTGCAGTAGGCTATTGAAGTAAAAAAATCACACTCTTGTGAAGCGAGGGGCGCTGAGTTTAACCCATGTTGATTAGGTGATGTAAAACAAACATTATATTGTTATAATGGCATTTAATGTTTGTGTTAGGGACAAGATGACGTAAACGTTCCCTTCATTGGCCTTTTTAAAACAAACATTGAACTAAAAACAAACATTAGGGGCGGGGTTACAAAAAGATTTTATATTTAAAAAAGTCTCACTTTAAATAGTGGTCTCCGATTGGTCAACTCTGGGGTGAGCGGACTGTAATTCTAACCAAGGAGTGCCTGACCATTCTGACCAATCTGACCAATCTGACCAATCTAACCAATCAGACCAATCTGCCTAGACATTTTTTGACAGGTGCTTGAAAAGCGCCTGGACTACATTTGCACCCCACCACTACTGACGACCGTAAAAACCACTAAACACCACCTAGTCATGACTGTTGCCTCCTAGCGGCCTTACTAGTGACCTACTCATGATTGGCTAGCCTCTAGCGGCCTTACTAGCGACCTACTCATGATTGGCTAGCCTCTAGCGGCCTTACTAGCGACCTACTCATGATTGGCTAGCCTCTAGCGGCCTTACTAGCGACCTACTCATGATTGGCTAGCCTCCAGCGAGTCAACCAACTAAATGAACCAATGAAAAGGGCTTGTTGCACCTGGCAGTTATGACTGAGAGTCATTCTTGTTTTTGAGGGGCGCTATAGCCTCTCCTATGTCCAGCTTTGAGGGTTTGTGTAAACGCAAACATTGAAGACGAAAGTGAGGACCCAAATTGTGACGGATCTGAGATGATGTATGCTGATAAGAGCGCCCCTCACTTCTTCCTGTGGCAGGCTCGTGTAGTTTCCAGGCTAACGCCCCCCCCTCCCCCCTCTCTGCAGTTCACCCTCCCAGCCATGGGGGGCAACCTGGGCTGCCACCGCTCCATCCCGCGAGACCCCAGCGACTTCTGCCACCAGCACCAGCAGCGCCGCGGCAAGAGGAAGCAGAGGAAGTTCAGCGCGGCGTGCAACTTCTCCCACATCCTGGTGAACCAGGAGCGCCTCAACATCAACCTGGCCACGGAGGAGGAGCTGATGACGCTGCCGGGGGTCAACCGCGCCGTGGCCGTGAGCATCGTCCAGTACCGAGACTGCATCGGGGGCTTCAAGAAGGTGAGGACGGGACAGGCCAACAGGGGGCGCTGGTGGTGTCTTTGGCAGCACTTTTTGGTTTTTTGGCTGCGACGCTCTATAATTAATTAATTATGTTAACTTTTTTCCCCTTCTCTGTCATTCCGCCTCTGACCACTAGGTGGAGGACCTGGCGCTGGTGAGCGGCGTGGGCGCCACCAAGCTGGAGGCCATCAAGCTGGAGATCTGTGTGTCCAGTCGGACCAGCTCGTCACAACACAGCCCCTCCTCCTTACGAAGGGTGAGTCACAGCACAGCCCCTCCTCCTTACGAAGGGTGAGTCACAGCACAGCCCCTCCTCCTTACGAAGGGTGAGTCACAGCCCCTCCTCCTTACGAAGGGTGAGTCACAGCCCCTCCTCCTTACGTAGGGTGAGTCACAGCCCCTCCTCCTTACGAAGGGTGAGTCACAGCCCCTCCTCCTTACGAAGGGTGAGTCACAGCCCCTCCTCCTTACGAAGGGTGAGTCACAGCCCCTCCTCCTTACGTAGGGTGAGTCACAGCCCCTCCTCCTTACGAAGGGTGAGTCACAGCACAGCCCCTCCTCCTTACGAAGGGTGAGTCACAGCACAGCCCCTCCTCCTTACGAAGGGTGAGTCACAGCCCCTCCTCCTTACGAAGGGTGAGTCACAGCCCCTCCTCCTTACGTAGGGTGAGTCACAGCCCCTCCTCCTTACGCAGGGTGAGTCACAGCCCCCCCTCCTCCTTACGAAGGGTGAGTCACAGCCCCCCCTCCTTACGAAGGGTGAGTCACAGCCCCTCCTCCTTACGAAGGGTGAGTCACAGCCCCTCCTCCTTACGAAGGGTGAGTCACAGCCCCCCCTCCTTACGAAGGGTGAGTCACAGCCCCTCCTCCTTACGAAGGGTGAGTCACAGCCCCTCCTCCTTACGAAGGGTGAGTCACAGCCCCTCCTCCTTACGAAGGGTGAGTCACAGCCCCTCCTCCTTACGAAGGGTGAGTCACAGCCCCTCCTCCTTACGTAGGGTGAGTCACAGCCCCTCCTCCTTACGAAGGGTGAGTCACAGCCCCTCCTCCTTACGAAGGGTGAGTCACAGCCCCTCCTCCTTACGAAGGGTGAGTCACAGCCCCTCCTCCTTACGTAGGGTGAGTCACAGCCCCCCCTCCTTACGAAGGGTGAGTCACAGCCCCTCCTCCTTACGAAGGGTGAGTCACAGCCCCTCCTCCTTACGAAGGGTGAGTCACAGCCCCTCCTCCTTACGAAGGGTGAGTCACAGCCCCTCCTCCTTACGAAGGGTGAGTCACAGCCCCCCCTCCTTACGAAGGGTGAGTCACAGCCCCCCCTCCTTACGTAGGGTGAGTCACAGCCCCCCCTCCTTACGAAGGGTGAGTCACAGCCCCTCCTCCTTACGAAGGGTGAGTCACAGCCCCCCCTCCTTACGAAGGGTGAGTCACAGCCCCCCCTCCTTACGCAGGGTGAGTCACAGCCCCTCCTCCTTACGTAGGGTGAGTCACAGCCCCCCCTCCTTACGAAGGGTGAGTCACAGCCCCTCCTCCTTACGCAGGGTGAGTCACAGCCCCCCCTCCTTACGAAGGGTGAGTCACAGCACAGCCCCTCCTCCTTACGAAGGGTGAGTCACAGCCCCTCCTCCTTACGAAGGGTGAGTCACAACCCCTCCTCCTTACGCAGGGTGAGTCACAGCCCCTCCCCCTCCTTACGAAGGGTGAGTCACAGCCCCTCCTCCTTACGCAGGGTGAGTCACAGCCCCCCCTCCTTACGCAGGGTGAGTCACAGCCCCCCCTCCTTACGAAGGGTGAGTCACAGCCCCCCCTCCTTACGCAGGGTGAGTCACAGCCCCCCCTCCTTACGTAGGGTGAGTCACAGCCCCCCCTCCTTACGTAGGGTGAGTCACAGCCCCTCCTCCTTACGAAGGGTGAGTCACAGCCCCTCCTCCTTACGCAGGGTGAGTCACAGCCCCCCCTCCTTACGCAGGGTGAGTCACAGCCCCTCCTCCTTACGCAGGGTGAGTCACAGCCCCTCCTCCTTACGAAGGGTGAGTCACAGCCCCTCCCCCTCCTTACGAAGGGTGAGTCACAGCCCCTCCTCCTTACGCAGGGTGAGTCACAGCCCCCCCTCCTTACGCAGGGTGAGTCACAGCCCCCCCTCCTTACGCAGGGTGAGTCACAGCCCCCCCTCCTTACGTAGGGTGAGTCACAGCCCCTCCTCCTTACGTAGGGTGAGTCACAGCCCCCCCTCCTTACGCAGGGTGAGTCACAGCCCCCCCTCCTTACGCAGGGTGAGTCACAGCCCCCCCTCCTTACGCAGGGTGAGTCACAGCCCCTCCTCCTTACGCAGGGTGAGAGACTAACACCCTCTTTACACCAGAATGGTGTCCATAGAAAACGGTGAAAATCTATGACTGTGTAGATTCTGTCCCAAAGCTTCCTACCTCTAGGACTGTCTAAAAATCGAAGAACGACTGACATAGAAACATAGGTTTTTTTTCAGAAAACTGTCAGGATGTAGACATTTGTAGAATCTGATCTCGGATCTAAATGAGTTAATCAGTTGTTTAATGTCGTTTAATGTTATCTCCTCTGTAAAGGACGCGTGGGACCAGTAGAATCTGATCTCAGGTCAGTCTAATGTTATCTCCTCTGTAAAGGACGCGTGGGACCAGTAGAATCTGATCTCAGGTCAGTCTAATGTTATCTCCTCTGTAAAGGACGCCTGGGACCAGCCCGCCCAGCAGACCCAGAGCCAGCAGCTGTGCTTCTTCTCGGGCACGGGCGTGAACATCAACACGGCCACGCCGGCGCAGCTCCAGAGCGTGCGCGGCATCACGGAGAAGGTGGCGCGGGCCGTGGTGGCGCACCGCGCCGAGCGCGGGCCGTTCCGCAGCGCCGAGGACCTGGTCCGGGTGGAGGGCATCAACGGAGCGCTGCTCGACAAGATACGCTTCCACGTGTTCGTGGAGCGCTCGCGCACGCCCTCCACACACACCGCGCACAACCCCACACACACCAGGTATGAACACACACTACGCACAACCCCACACACACCAGGTATGAACACACACACACCCTCCAGCGAGACGAGCGCTTTCTGCGAGGCGCACGCATGGCTCGCGGGCCAAAAGCGGACGCTTTGGAATCAAAGCCGCCTGGGAGAAATGAGAGGCCCTGTGCTTTAATAATTACATTGTTAAAGCACATTGTTAGAGAGAGAGAGAGAGATATTATATTAGATATAGATATTATATAGATATTATAGTTAGTTACCGTACTTATATTAGTGCAGAAAAGAGACAATAAATCCCGCGCTCCGAAGGGGTTGTAGTGGCAGGGAATCAGGCATGGATAGAATCCTCTTCGCTAAATTGGTGCCAACTTTGCATAACGTGGTCGTGGACTTCTTTGAATATTTTAAGCCATTCTGACCGGGCACCCATTTTGGTGTCGGCATCACATTACGCTTTAGCTATTGAAAAATAGCAGATCTACAAGCTCATATCGCGCCACCGAGTGGCGCGATACGAGCTTGTAGGTCTGCTATTTTTGAAAAATCGAAGAACGACTGACATTCTTTAGAATCTGATCTCAGGTCAGAATGGGTCAATCAGACCAGTTTGTGTCCAGTGGAAACCTCGTATGAATCTGATCTCAGGTCAGAATGGGTTAAAATGCAACCACGTCACTTTTGACTCCTTCTTCCTGCGTGGAGCGCTGGACGGCGTGGCTGTGGCTGCTTGACTTCCTGGTTTAACACGTGAGGACGGAGGAGGCTCTGCGAGGCGCCAGCATGGCTCGCCGACCAAAATGGGGCGCTTTTTTTTAATGACTATTCGATTATTTTTTTCAAGATCGACTCCCGTGCTTATCGATCGAACGTCGATTAATCGATTTTTTTTGGTCAGCCCTAACACACACACACACACACACACACACACATTTGAATAATTTTATTTGGATCGTAATACAATAGACCCAAACACTGATCAGAATTAGGTTATACATTATATGGTCCAACCAGATATAGCTGCTGCACATGCTTAACACACAGAGGGAAAAGAGAAAAATATATATATATGCACATTGTTTACATACTATTACTTGACACTACTAGACAGGATGTTTGTTTTGGGTTTTTTAAGCCACCTAGGGATAAATGAAACAACGCCTTGACAGACAGACTGCCCATAGTAGCTGAGACAGAACAGTATTTAGACAGCTTTTTTGCATTTGTTTTTTGCAATCCACCCAATTGCAGACCCCTGAGCACAAGTGTATTTACATGGCCCAGACTTCCAAATACAAGGACAATAAGCTGACAGTTATATCCCATAGGCCATAATACATTCCACCAGAAGCTGATATTTCATAAGTTTGGATGTAAAACAAGTGTCCATATACAAATCAAATGGTCAGCCTATTTCAAATATAGTGACAGTTTTTCTAATTCTGATCTGTGCGCCACATACATCCAGATTGAAATTCGATTTGTTTAACCCAGGCCTAAATGGG
>NC_139697.1:954488-967402 GCF_964188405.1 Protomyctophum parallelum
GTCTGTAGTTCTGCAGTACTGACAGTCTGTAGTTCTGCAGTACTGACAGTCTGTAGCTCTGTAGTTCTGACAGTCTGTAGTTCTGCAGTACTGACAGTCTGTAGCTCTGCAGTACTGACAGTCTGTAGTTCTGACAGTCTGTAGCTCTGACAGTCTGTAGCTCTGACAGTCTGTAGTTCTGACAGTCTGTAGTTCTGACAGTCTGTAGTTCTGACAGTCTGTAGTTCTGACAGTCTGTAGTTCTGACAGTCTGTAGTTCTGACAGTCTGTAGTTCTGACAGTCTGTAGTTCTGCAGTACTGACAGTCTGTAGCTCTGCAGTACTGACAGTCTGTAGTTCTGACAGTCTGTAGTTCTTTATATATATATATAAACGCGCCTATAGTTCTGCCAGGATGTTTTTATTACCTTTGGAGCATATATTATTTTTGTAGCAACATATTTTCAGATGAGGGTCGGCAGCCAATTAAATATACATGTTGGGGTTCTTGACATGAAATACTTTTTTTTAAATGTCGACATAAATGGGTTAATCGTTTTAGTGATAAACAAAGCGTAATTATTCGATGAATCAGTCTATAGAATAAATACAGATTTATAGAGGAAAATAAAATAAATAATAACAACAGCCGGAGAATCGGAGCGGCAGGTCAATCAGAGCGGCAGGGGCGGTATTGCAGTCGCTGTACCGCACTGTTGTGACGAAAAGAGAGTTGAGCCAGAAGGCAAAGCTCTCTGTCTACCGAGCAATCTTCATTCCTACTCTCATCTATGGTCATGAAGTGTGGGTCATGACCGAAAGAATAAGGTCACGAATACAAGTGGCTGAAATGAGTTTTCTTCGACGGGTGGCTGGCATCTCCCTTAGAGATAGGGTGAGAAGTTCAGTCACACGAGAGAGACTCGGAGTAGAACCGCTGCTCCTTCGCCTGGAAAGGAGCCAGCTGAGGTGGTTCGGGCATCTGGTTAGGATGCCACTCGGGCGCCTCCCTAGGGAGGTCCTCGACGCATGTCCCACTGGGAGGAGACCCCGGGGCAGACCAAGGACCACGTCCCACTGGGAGGAGACCCCGGGGCAGACCAAGGATCACGTCCCACTGGGAGGAGACCCCGGGGCAGACCAAGGCGCAGTTGGAGGAAATACATCGACTCACTGGCCTTGGAACGTCTCGGAATCCCCCAGGAGGAAGTCACTAATGTTGCTCGGGAGAGGGAAGTCTGGAGCTCTCTGGTGGAGCTGTTGCCCCCGCGACCCGACTACGGATAAGCGGTTGAAGATGGATGGATGGAATCCTGGTGAAAAGCAGCTGGTCAGCCCGAGGTGGGACGATGATCATGTGATCATCGGTCATGTGACCTGCTCGTGACCTCTGACCTCAGGGGGCGGGCCTGGGACAGATTCTAGCCGGAGCAGTAACTAAAACACCTTGTTTTAGTCGACTAAAACTATGACGGAGCAGTAACTAAAACACCTTGTTGTTTTAGTCGACTAAAACTATGACGGAGCAGTAACTAAAACACCTTGTTGTTTTAGTCGACTAAAACTATGACGGAAAATGTCCGTCGACTACTGACTAAATGTAAACTAAGCTATGATGACTAAAACTAAGACTAAAATATATATTGACAATTTCATAAAAACAAATAAAAACTAGACAAAAAATGTTAGTCTAGTTTTTATACATTTTAACATTTAATGTTAGGAAGGGACTAGTGGACAAGATCCAGTATGAGTCATTTAATGTTAGGAAGGGACTAGTGGACGAGATCCAGTATGAGTCATTTAATGTTAGGAAGGGACTAGTGGACGAGATCCAGTATGAGTCATTTTACTGGTTTGAATGTCATTACGACGGATTCATGGCCCGACAAAATACATTTTAGTCGATTAAATCAACTGTAGATTTAGTCGACTAAAATCTTATGATATTTAGTCGACTAAAACCAGTATAACACATTCCAGGTGACTAGAATGTGACTAAAACTAAATGAAAACTATTCAAGAGACTATAATGAGAGACTAAATGACTAAATAATCTTTAACATCAGCGTGGACTGGAAGAAAAGTCACAATCTCACAACATTGACCTTTGGCCTCTGTAACTTTCTACATGATATCAGTGAAACCAACCAATCGGGTCGCACGCACGCACGCATGCACGCACGCACGCACGCACGCACGCATGCACGCACGCACGCACACACAGGCACATGACACTTTGCATATTGAGACTGAACAGTGTACAAACACTACCATGTGCACACACAGTAGAGGTCATACAGTGTGTGTGTGTGGTGCGTTCATATTCTAGTACTGTGCGCACGTGGGTGTGTGTGTGCGTGCGTTTGACGGGTACTGCAGCCAGAGGTCGCGGGGTCAGAGCTGACTCATGCATATTGAAGCTCAGAGAGGAGTCGGTGCCCAAAATACCTTTTAGAGGAGTTAGAGAGACAATGCTCTGTATTCTGTTAGAGGCAATGCTCTGTATTCTGTTAGAGAGACAATGCTCTGTATTCTGTTAGAGGCAATGCTCTGTATTCTGTTAGAGGCAATGCTCTGTATTCTGTTAGAGGCAATGCTCTGTATTCTGTTAGAGAGACAATGCTCTGTATTCTGTTAGAGAGACAATGCTCTGTATTCTCTTAGAGACAATGCTCTGTATTCTGTTAGAGACAATGCTCTGTATTCTGTTAGAGAGACAATGCTCTGTATTCTGTTAGAGGCAATGCTCTGTATTCTGTTAGAGAGACAATGCTCTGTATTCTGTTAGAGACAATGCTCTGTATTCTGTTAGAGAGGCAATGCTCTGTATTCTGTTAGAGACAATGCTCTGTATTCTGTTAGAGACAATGCTCTGTATCCTGTTAGAGAGACAATGCTCTGTATTCTGTTAGAGACAATGCTCTGTATTCTGTTAGAGAGGCAATGCTCTGTATTCTGTTAGAGACAATGCTCTGTATTCTGTTAGAGACAATGCTCTGTATTCTGTTAGAGAGGCAATGCTCTGTATTCTGTTAGAGACAATGCTCTGTATTCTGTTAGAGAGACAATGCTCTGTATTCTGTTAGAGAGGCAATGCTCTGTATTCTGTTAGAGGCAATGCTCTGTATTCTGTTAGAGACAATGCTCTGTATTCTGTTAGAGAAACAATGCTCTGTATTCTGTTAGAGAGACAATGCTCTGTATTCTGTTAGAGAGGCAATGCTCTGTATTCTGTTAGAGGCAATGCTCTGTATTCTGTTAGAGAGACAATGCTCTGTATTCTGTTAGAGAGGCAATGCTCTGTATTCTGTTAGAGAGACAATGCTCTGTATTCTGTTAGAGACAATGCTCTGTATTCTGTTAGAGAGACAATGCTCTGTATTCTGTTAGAGAGACAATGCTCTGTATTCTGTTAGAGAGACAATGCTCTGTATCCTGTTAGAGAGACAATGCTCTGTATTCTGTTAGAGACAATGCTCTGTATTCTGTTAGAGGCAATGCTCTGTATTCTGTTAGAGAGACAATGCTCTGTATTCTGTTAGAGAGACAATGCTCTGTATTCTGTTAGAGGCAATGCTCTGTATTCTGTTAGAGAGACAATGCTCTGTATTCTGTTAGAGACAATGCTCTGTATTCTGTTAGAGAGACAATGCTCTGTATTCTGTTAGAGACAATGCTCTGTATTCTGTTAGAGAGACAATGCTCTGTATTCTGTTAGAGGCAATGCTCTGTATTCTGTTAGAGAGACAATGCTCTGTATTCTGTTAGAGAGACAATGCTCTGTATTCTGTTAGAGAGACAATGCTCTGTATTCTGTTAGAGACAATGCTCTGTATTCTGTTAGAGAGACAATGCTCTGTATTCTGTTAGAGAGACAGTGCTCTGTATTATGTTAGAGACAATGCTCTGTATTCTGTTAGAGACAATGCTCTGTATTCTGTTAGAGAGACAATGCTCTGTATTCTGTTAGAGACAATGCTCTGTATTCTGTTAGAGAGACAATGCTCTGTATTCTGTTAGAGACAATGCTCTGTATTCTGTTAGAGAGACAATGCTCTGTATTCTGTTAGAGAGACAATGCTCTGTATTCTGTTAGAGACAATGCTCTGTATTCTGTTAGAGACAATGCTCTGTATTCTGTTAGAGACAATGCTCTGTATTCTGTTAGAGAGACAATGCTCTGTATTCTGTTAGAGAGACAATGCTCTGTATTCTGTTAGAGAGGCAATGCTCTGTATTCTGTTAGAGGCAATGCTCTGTATTCTGTTAGAGACAATGCTCTGTATTCTGTTAGAGAGACAATGCTCTGTATTCTGTTAGAGAGACAATGCTCTGTATTCTGTTAGAGAGACAGTGCTCTGTATTCTGTTAGAGGCAATGCTCTGTATTCTGTTAGAGACAATGCTCTGTATTCTGTTAGAGGCAATGCTCTGTATTCTGTTAGAGAGACAATGCTCTGTATTCTGTTAGAGAGACAATGCTCTGTATTCTGTTAGAGAGACAATGCTCTGTATTCTGTTAGAGGCAGTGCTCTGTATTCTGTTAGAGGCAATGCTCTGTATTCTGTTAGAGAGACAATGCTCTGTATCCTGTTAGAGGCAATGCTCTGTATTCTGTTAGAGAGACAATGCTCTGTATCCTGTTAGAGACAATGCTCTGTATTCTGTTAGAGAGACAATGCTCTGTATTCTGTTAGAGAGACAATGCTCTGTATTCTGTTAGAGACAATGCTCTGTATTCTGTTAGAGAGACAATGCTCTGTATTCTGTTAGAGACAATGCTCTGTATTCTGTTAGAGACAATGCTCTGTATTCTGTTAGAGGCAATGCTCTGTATTCTGTTAGAGAGACAATGCTCTGTATTCTGTTAGAGAGACAATGCTCTGTATTCTGTTAGAGAGACAATGCTCTGTATTCTGTTAGAGACAATGCTCTGTATTCTGTTAGAGACAATGCTCTGTATTCTGTTAGAGACAATGCTCTGTATTCTGTTAGAGACAATGCTCTGTATTCTGTTAGAGACAATGCTCTGTATTCTGTTAGAGACAATGCTCTGTATTCTGTTAGAGACAATGCTCTGTATTCTGTTAGAGACAATGCTCTGTATTCTGTTAGAGACAATGCTCTGTATTCTGTTAGAGAGACAATGCTCTGTATTCTGTTAGAGACAATGCTCTGTATTCTGTTAGAGAGACAATGCTCTGTATTCTGTTAGAGAGACAATGCTCTGTATTCTGTTAGAGACAATGCTCTGTATTCTGTTAGAGACAATGCTCTGTATTCTGTTAGAGAGACAATGCTCTGTATTCTGTTAGAGAGGCAATGCTCTGTATTCTGTTAGAGACAATGCTCTGTATTCTGTTAGAGGCAATGCTCTGTATTCTGTTAGAGAGACAATGCTCTGTATTCTGTTAGAGAGACAATGCTCTGTATTCTGTTAGAGGCAATGCTCTGTATTCTGTTAGAGAGACAATGCTCTGTATTCTGTTAGAGACCATGCTCTGTATTCTGTTAGAGAGACAATGCTCTGTATTCTGTTAGAGACAATGCTCTGTATTCTGTTAGAGACAATGCTCTGTATTCTGTTAGAGACAATGCTCTGTATTCTGTTAGAGACAATGCTCTGTATTCTGTTAGAGACAATGCTCTGTATTCTGTTAGAGACAATGCTCTGTATTCTGTTAGAGACAATGCTCTGTATTCTGTTAGAGACAATGCTCTGTATTCTGTTAGAGACAATGCTCTGTATTCTGTTAGAGACAATGCTCTGTATTCTGTTAGAGAGACAATGCTCTGTATTCTGTTAGAGACAATGCTCTGTATTCTGTTAGAGAGACAATGCTCTGTATTCTGTTAGAGACAATGCTCTGTATTCTGTTAGAGAGACAATGCTCTGTATTCTGTTAGAGAGACAATGCTCTGTATTCTGTTAGAGACAATGCTCTGTATTCTGTTAGAGACAATGCTCTGTATTCTGTTAGAGAGACAGTGCTCTGTATTATGTTAGAGACAATGCTCTGTATTCTGTTAGAGACAATGCTCTGTATTCTGTTAGAGAGACAGTGCTCTGTATTCTGTTAGAGACAATGCTCTGTATTCTGTTAGAGAGACAATGCTCTGTATTCTGTTAGAGACAATGCTCTGTATTCTGTTAGAGACAATGCTCTGTATTCTGTTAGAGACAATGCTCTGTATTCTGTTAGAGACAATGCTCTGTATTCTGTTAGAGACAATGCTCTGTATTCTGTTATAGAGACAATGCTCTGTATTCTGTTAGAGACAATGCTCTGTATTCTGTTAGAGAGACAATGCTCTGTATTCTGTTAGAGACAATGCTCTGTATTCTGTTAGAGACAATGCTCTGTATTCTGTTAGACAATGCTCTGTATTCTGTTAGAGACAATGCTCTGTATTCTGTTAGAGACAATGCTCTGTATTCTGTTAGAGACAATGCTCTGTATTCTGTTAGAGAGGCAATGCTCTGTATTCTGTTAGAGACAATGCTCTGTATTCTGTTAGAGACAATGCTCTGTATTCTGTTAGAGACAATGCTCTGTATTCTGTTAGAGGCAATGCTCTGTATTCTGTTAGAGAGACAATGCTCTGTATTCTGTTAGAGAGACAATGCTCTGTATTCTGTTAGAGAGACAATGCTCTGTATTCTGTTAGAGACAATGCTCTGTATTCTGTTAGAGAGACAATGCTCTGTATTCTGTTAGAGAGGCAATGCTCTGTATTCTGTTAGAGACAATGCTCTGTATTCTGTTAGAGAGACAATGCTCTGTATTCTGTTAGAGAGACAATGCTCTGTATTCTGTTAGAGGCAATGCTCTGTATTCTGTTAGAGAGACAATGCTCTGTATTCTGTTAGAGAGACAATGCTCTGTATTCTGTTAGAGACAATGCTCTGTATTCTGTTAGAGAGACAATGCTCTGTATTCTGTTAGAGAGACAATGCTCTGTATTCTGTTAGAGACAATGCTCTGTATTCTGTTAGAGACAATGCTCTGTATTCTGTTAGAGACAATGCTCTGTATTCTGTTAGAGACAATGCTCTGTATTCTGTTAGAGACAATGCTCTGTATTCTGTTAGAGAGACAATGCTCTGTATTCTGTTAGAGAGACAATGCTCTGTATTCTGTTAGAGACAATGCTCTGTATTCTGTTAGAGAGACAATGCTCTGTATTCTGTTAGAGAGACAATGCTCTGTATCCTGTTAGAGACAATGCTCTGTATTCTGTTAGAGAGGCAATGCTCTGTATCCTGTTAGAGGCAATGCTCTGTATTCTGTTAGAGAGACAATGCTCTGTATCCTGTTAGAGGCAGTGCTCTGTATTCTGTTAGAGACAATGCTCTGTATCCTGTTAGAGGCAGTGCTCTGTAGGTGTGTATTGTATAATTATGATTACATAAGTACTGTATAGTGTTTATCCAGGGCGGGGTTGGAGCAGTGTAGCCGGTTTTAAAGCGGTGTTTGTGCCTTAAGGCAGACGTCCTGCCTCATCTGTACTCCTAGTATTCCTCTTAGACCCGAGGACCGTTCTACAAAATGTCTTCTAAATCCTGACAGTTTTCTGAAAAACCTTATGTTTCTATGTCGGTGCTTCTCAAACTATCTGTACCCCCATCTGAACATATGTTGTTCCAGGGACCCCCCCCCCCCGCCCCCCCCAACTCCCAGAAGCAAAGATTTGAGTTAAAAACACTCACTCTGAAAGGATATATATTCAAAGATTTGCGCCACAATTTCACGATTAAAAACAAAAAAATAGCAGATCTACAAGTTCATAGTGCGGCACTCTGCGCCGTGCTATGAGCTTGTAGATCTGCTATTTTTCAATAGCTAAAGCATAACATAATGCTTAGAACACCACAAGGGGTTAATATCCATAAAACAGCCTCTAGAACACGCTCTGCCAGGGTTTAAAACAGCCTCTAGAACACGCTCTGCCAGGGTTTAAAACAGCCTCTAGAACACGCTCTGCCAGGGTTTAAAACAGCCTCTAGAACACGCTCTGCCAGGGTTTAAAACAGCCTCTAGAACACGCTCTGCCAGGGTTTAAAACAGCCTCTAGAACACGCTCTGCCAGGGTTTAAAACAGCCTCTAGAACACGCTCTGCCAGGGTTTAAAACAGCCTCTAGAACACGCTCTGCCAGGGTTTCATCATCATGATGAAATTCCTGGAAATCGTTTCAAACATTTGAAATATTTGGAATGAATCAAATCTGTTTTGGCAAAATGATTGGATGGATAATACGTCTTGATTTTGGTGAGGTTCAAACACAGACCACGAAGATGTCGTGAAATGTGAAACATGGAAAATATGCCACTCTGCTACTCAGCAAAGTGACAAGACAAATGCACGTAACCAAACCAGGCTAGCATTACTTAATTTACAAAAAGTCTATACACATCTAGAGAATGTAGAATTGTTATTTTGATCCGATAACCTGTCTGGGCTGAACTATATCCCAAAAAGATTTTTTATTTTTATTTTTTTAATGATTTGAAATTGTAAGTGAGATTCATGTTTAGTTATTGTACATTTAGTATTATGGTTAAAACAATGCGAGCTTCTGCTCTGCTGTCTGCACTGCAGAGAGCAGCGCAGACTGTCTGCTCTGCTGTCTGCACTGCAGAGAGCAGACTTTATTATGGAGATAACAGGATGGTCTTTGTCTTGTAGTTTATTAACAGGATGGTCTTTGTCTTGTAGTTTATTAACAGGATGGTCTTTGTCTTGTAGTTTATTAGGGAGATAATAGGATGGTCTTTGTAGTTTATTATGGAGATAACAGGATGGTCTTTGTAGTTTATTATGGAGATAACAGGATGGTCTTTGTAGTTTATTATGGAGATAACAGGATGGTCTTTGTAGTTTATTATGGAGATAACAGGATGGTCTTTGTAGTTTATTAGGGAGATAACAGGATGGTCTTTGTAGTTTATTATGGAGATAATAGGATGGTCTTTGTAGTTTATTATGGAGATAACAGGATGGTCTTTGTAGTTTATTATGGAGATAACAGGATGGTCTTTGTAGTTTATTAGGGAGATAACAGGATGGTCTTTGTAGTTTATTAGGGAGATAACAGGATGGTCTTTGTAGTTTATTAGGGAGATAACAGGATGGTCTTTGTAGTTTATTATGGAGATAACAGGATGGTCTTTGTAGTTTATTATGGAGATAACAGGATGGTCTCTGTAGTTTATTATGGAGATAACAGGATGGTCTTTGTAGTTTATTAGGGAGATAACAGGATGGTCTTTGTAGTTTATTATGGAGATAACAGGATGGTCTTTGTAGTTTATTAGGGAGATAATAGGATGGTCTTTGTAGTTTATTAGGGAGATAATAGGATGGTCTCTGTAGTTTCTGTGTGTGTAACTTGTTGTATCTTTTGGATTCTATCATTCACTCACTTTTAAAGAAAGTCAAATAACAGATGAATGCTATCAGCAGCTACTGTTGTTTTGGCAACACATTTTGGTTTTAGTTTTAGTCATATAGTCTCTTGAATAGTTTTCATTTAGTTTCAGTCACATTTTAGTCACCTGGAATGTTTTAGTGTTTTAGTCGACGAAAAGTCATAAGATTTTAGTCGACTACATCTACAGGTGATTTAGTCGACTAAAATGTGTTGTGGCGGGCCTTGATGCCGTCGTAATGGCTGTTTTTACGCTTGCTGAAAATAGCTGATCTACAAGTCGCACGTTGTGAGCTTGTAGATCTGCTATTTTCAGCATGCAATAAGTGTAAAATGACTTATAGTGGATCTCTTGTCCACCAGTCCCTTCCTAACATTTTAGTCTAGTTTTTATTTGTTGACGAAATCGTCAGTCACGACTTAGTTGTTTATTTAGTTCTTATGTAGTTTTAGTCAGTGAAAATAGGTATACAGTCGACGAACATTCTTTCATCCTAGTTTAAGTCGACGAAAACAACACTGGCTATCAGTATAGTACAAAACACAGTGAAGATTATAATAACATAATCCCGACCTAAAAATAACCCCTGGGGTAATAATGATTCATTGCATAATGTCTCGTGGATTAACCCATTTAGGCCTGACGTTGCATTTTGACCATTTTTCAAAAATAGCAGACCTACAAGCTCATATAGCGCGCCACTCGGTGGCGCGCTATATGAGCTTGTAGGTCCGCTAGGTAAAGTATGACATAAGGCTTAGTTAAAACACCAACAGGGGTTCTTCGCCCAGAGTGGATTAAGACATAGTAACACACTTGGAATGCGTTCATTTGGTTACATCATGTGTACAGTATGTGGTAATCCTTCCACTTATTAATATTAATGTACACATTCCTTGCATGAGTCACAGCTCATGCTAACGCTAACGCTAATGCATATTCATCACGGCAGCCCGCGGGGGCAGCAAAGTTTTTATTTTAGTTTTAGTCATTGTCTATTGAATAGTTTTCAGTTAGTTTTAGTCACATTTTAGTCCCCTGGAATGTTCTAGTGTTCAGTATAGTTTTAGTCGACTAAATCTACAGGTGATTTAGTCGAACAAAATGTGTTTTGGCGGGCTGTGATGTCGTCGTAATGACTGTTTTTTTTCACTTGCTGAAAATAGCAGATCTACAAGCTCACAACGTGTGAGCTTGTAGATCTCTTAGTAGATCTCTTGTCCACTAGTCCCTTCCTAGTGGATCTCTTGTCCACTAGTCCCTTCCTAGTAGATCTCTTGTCCACTAGGCCCTTCCTAGTAGATCTCTTGTCCACTAGTCCCTTCCTAGGGGATCTCTTGTCCACTAGTCCCTTCCTAGTGGATCTCTTGTCCACTAGGCCCTTCCTAGTGGATCTCTTGTCCACTAGGCCCTTCCTAGTGGATCTCTTGTCCACTAGGCCCTTCCTAGTGGATCTCTTGTCCACTAGTCCCTTCCTAGTGGATCTCTTGTCCACTAGTCCCTTCCTAGTGGATCTCTTGTCCACTAGTCCCTTCCTAGTGGATCTCTTGTCCACTAGTCCCTTCCTAGTGGATGGATAGTTCTGAAGACATTTCTTTAGAATCGTCCTCCAGAGCGACTTACAGTAAGCTTACAGTAAGCTAGAACGACACGCCATGATTCATCACATCCATAGAAATACTGTAAGGGGGGGGGTGCTTTGTAGTTCTGTAAAATAATAATAATAATACATTGTGGTTAATTCATGTCCATTTCTTTTTTTTTTTTGTTATCAAATGTTTTTTATTTAAGACAAAAAATCACAATAAAACATGTTAACATCATAAATGAAATAAAGAAAGCTAAACACATGAAAAATAACACATAACAGCAAAAGAAAGGAACACACAAACAAACAAACAAGCTGTGTGTGTGTGTGTGTGTGTGTGTGTGTGTGTGTGTGTGTGTGTGTGTGTGTGTGTGTGTGGTTTTAGATTAGCTGGTCATTGTTAATTCATCCCTGCTGACTCAGCTTTCATTACATTGCAGCAGAACTCTGCTCAGTGCTGTGTGCGTGTGTGCATGCGTGTGTGCGTGCGTGCGTGCATGCGTGCGTGCATGCGTGCGTGCGTGCGTGCGTGCATGCGTGCGTGCGTGCGTGCATGCGTGCGTGCATGCGTGTGTGTGTGCGTGCATGCGTGGGTGTGTGCGTGCGTGCGTGCATGCGTGCGTGCATGCGTGCGTGCGTGCGTGCGTGCATGCGTGCGTGTGTGCGTGCGTGCGTGCATTCGTGCATGCGTGGGTGTGTGCGTGCGTGCGTGCGTGCGTGCGTGCGTGCGTGGTCAAGGATCATCTTATCCCGCTCTGAAGCAATCAGTGATTAGTTTTTTAGACTCTTTATCTCCGACTGTCTCTTAATCCTTTCTGCCTTTTCCTTGTTTAACCCATTAAGAGCCGATGAGTCATGTTTAGAGCATAGAGTATATATGAATAGAGAAGACACCGAGTTCTCCTTCCATCCACTTGCATTAAGTTGTAGTTCTCCTTCCATCCACTTGCATTAAGTTGTAGTTCTCCTTCCATCCACTTGCATTAAGTTGTAGTTCTCCTTCCATCCACTTGCATTAAGTTGTAGTTCTCCTTCCATCCACTTGCATTAAGTTGCTCAAAAGTGCATGAGGCGATTTCACTCCTCCTTCCCTGTGATGGTTAATTGTCCACTAAGCATTCTGTCACACAGCAGCGCTCTGCGTAATGCACTGACTCATTCATTCACGTACGTACGCACGCACGCACGTACGCACGTACGTACGTACGCACGTATGTACGCACGTACGTACGCACGTACGCACGTACGTACGTACGCACGTACGCACGTGCGTACGTGCGTACGTACGTGCGTACGTGCGTGCGTACGTACGTACGTGCGTACGTACGTGCGTACATACGTGCGTACGCACGTACGCACGTACGTACGCACGCACGTACGTACGCACGTACGTACGTACGTGCGTGCGTACGTACGTACGCACGCACACACGGGCGAAGGACGCCTGGTGTATATATGGTGTATTTTGTATTTTGTATTTCGCTGGGATGGAAGAAATGAGATGTATTTTGTATTTAGATAAATTTTTTGACCCAGTATTTAGTATTTTGTATCAAAATACATTTTCAATGTATTTTGCCCATCAGAGATGGGCAGTATTTGAAATACATGTATTTGAAATACGTATTTGAAATACTTTTTTTGTATTTTGTCATTTGTATTTCGATGGGGATGGAAGATGTATTTTGTATTTAGATAAATTTTTTGACCCAGTATTTGTATTTTGTATCAAAATACATTTTCAATGTATTTTGCCCATCTCTGCTATTAAGCCATTCTGGTGTTAGCATCATGTTATGCTTTAGCTTTTGAAAAATAGCAGATCTACAAGCTACAAGCGCCACTCGGTGGCGCGCTACGAGCTTGTAGATCTGCTACTTTTTTTAAATCGATGATCGACTGACATAGAAACA